>NW_028246557.1:0-152500 GCF_964263255.1 Lissotriton vulgaris | reverse complement strand
AGCAGCTTATGTCAATGATTAGAGGAAACCCGATGAATTTGTGAACATAAGTAATAGGATGCCCAAGTTCTAGTTCCCAGGCAACTCGCACCAGAGCATCGCGCGATAGTAGCAGGGACAGCGCAGCGCTATACATTCTGGCCACAAGGTGCATCCCTTCTCCTGTTTTAATAATTCCAGTCAGTGGCGGAAACTCAGGGGGCTCTAAGGGATTACTGAATACTTGAGGACACAGAGCTATTTGCAATCTCTGCAGGATGAATAAGTCCATCACAGTTGCCCCACGAAAGCGGGGGTCTTCCGTACGGGAGAAGACATGCCCCCCAGGGAATAAATCACTGAACGTCACACGCTGGAACCTGGCTATAGTACGTTTAACCAGCACCTCTTGCAGTATGGGAACCCCGCAATTGCCTGCCAGTGGTAGTGCAGGCAAGTACAACATACGTGCACCAGTGATTTTTACCAGCTTGTGCCATGCCCAACTAGTTGAGTAGAGTGTTTGGATATCCCACGGGTCACGGGGGAACCCAACCAAGAGCAATGTATTGAGGGGCGCCGGTAGCGCCAAGTTAGGCTCCGGTCTGAAGTAGGGGATGATACTGTCAGCGTGGTTCAAATGCCTGTGAAACTTGCCTGCGCCACCAAATAATAACCTTGAAAATTTGTACCACAAGTCCCTCCCTCTCATAAGGCAGCATCATTGTGTCCCAACTCACCCAGTGTTGTTTATCACCCCATACCAGTTGTATCAACTATGTTCTGAGATC
The DNA here is from genome assembly GCF_964263255.1 of Lissotriton vulgaris. Classification (NCBI taxonomy): domain Eukaryota; kingdom Metazoa; phylum Chordata; class Amphibia; order Caudata; family Salamandridae; genus Lissotriton; species Lissotriton vulgaris. Next base: position 151,730 of record NW_028246557.1, on the reverse strand, counting down.
GGAAAAAAAGCTATTATAGAGCGGAATGGGAATATTATGAAACAAATATAAAAATTGGGTGAAGACAAACATTTGACAAAGTTGGTACACAGTCAAAATATCGAGTAGGAAATATCGACCTACCATACTATCGAGTCTGAAATATCGAAGGTGCATAATATCGAAGGCAAGAATATCGTAGGACAGAATATCGACCCAAGGTAAGTAATATCGAAATACTCAATATCGATGTAAGTAATATCGAAGTAAGTAATATCGATAGCATATATATCGATGTTACTAATTTCGATGACACTAATATCGATATTTGTATTATTGTATAGTTTTTTATTATGTATGTGCTATATGTTTAATTTAAGTATTTAAAATAATTACTATTATATGTGTATACATTTTATATAATATTAAATAAATTTATAAGTAAATTTTATGTTTTTGTACCGGAGCGGGTTGTGGGTTTATAGGGGAATAGGGTGGGAAGTAATTTAATTATGGTAAATTGATTAGTAATTAGTAGGATTTATTAATAAATTATAATTAATTGGTAATTATGTGAAAATAATAGGAAAATAATTTTAATTAATTTATTAATTGATAAATATATGTTCTGTAGCAGGTTGTGGGTTTATAGGGAAAAAGGGTGGGAAGTAATTTAATTATGGTAAGTTGATTAATAATTAGTAGGATTAATTAATTAATTATAATTAATTGCTAATTAATATTGATTAAGTGGGAAAAATAATTGATTAATTGATATATATTTTCTGTAGCGGGATGTGGGTTTATAGGGGAATGGGGTGGGCAGTAAGTTAATGATAATTAATTAATTAATATATATTTTTAAAAATGTATATTTAATTTATTGGGAAATAATTAATATTAATTAGTTAATTAATTATTATTATTTTGTACATATTTAACATTATTAATTAATTGGTAATTAAATAATATTAATTAGTTACATTAATTAGAGTAATTTATTTATATATAATTTTTAATTACTGTTAATTAATTATTAAATTATATTAATTACAGCTAATTTGCTAATATATTTACTTTATTTGTTATTGTTCATTAATAATTAATTGCTAATTAAATAATATTAATTAAGTTTGGGTCAAGGAGTATTTTTAGGGTTCAGGGTCAGTTTTGGTTTTTGGGTAAAGGGGTATTTTTAGAGTTTAGGGTCAGTTTTGAGTTTTTGGGTAAAGGGTTTTTTTTAGGGTTCAGGGTCAGTTTTCAGTTCTTGGGTAAAGGGGTATTTTTTGGGTTCAGGGTCAGTTTTCAGTTCTTGGGTAAAGGGGTATTTTTGGGGTTCAGGGTCAGTTTTCAGTTTTTGGGTAAAGGGGTATTTTTAGGGTTCAGGGTCAGTTTTCAGTTTTTGGGTAAAGGGGTTTTTTTTTGGTTCAGGGTCAGTTTTCAGTTCTTGGGCAAAGGGGTATTTTTTGGGTTCAGGGTCAGTTTTCAGTTCTTGGGTAAAGGGGTATTTTTTGGGTTCAGGGTCAGTTTTCAGTTCTTGGGTAAAGGGGTATTTTTTTGGGTTCAGGGTCAGTTTTCAGTTTTTGGGTAAAGGGGTATTTTTAGGGTTCAGGGTCAGTTTTCAGTTTTTGGGTAAAGGGGTATTTTTTGGGTTCAGGGTCAGTTTTCAGTTCTTGGGTAAAGGGGTATTTTTTGGGTTCAGGGTCAGTTTTCAGTTTTTGGGTAAAGGGGTATTTTTTGGGTTCAGGGTCAGTTTTCAGTTTTTGGGTAAAGGGGTATTTTTAGGGTTCAGGGTCAGTTTTCAGTTCTTGGGTAAAGGGGTATTTTTAGGGTTCAGGGTCAGTTTTCAGTTTTTGGGTAAAGGGCTATTTTTTGGGTTCAGGGTCAGTTTTCAGTTTTTAGGTAAAGGGGTATTTTTAGGGTTCAGGGTCAGTTTCAGTTCTTGGGTAAAGGGGTGTTTTTTGAGTTCAGGGTCAGTTTTCCCTACTGTTGCACTCTCTGGAGTAGGAATAGAAATTTTTACCCTTACGCTATCCAACGTTTTATTTAATTAATTGTTAAAATATCAAATATTTATTTTATTTTTTATATTACTTACATTTTATTTATGTTACTCTTTTATGTTTGTAAATGTGTTAGTAAATTAGAATATATTTCATTAATTTATAAATTCGTAAAATAATTATTAATACTTATTGTTCAGTGCATATATATTACATATTTACTGTATATATTTAATTAATGTATTCTTAATATATATGTATTATTTATTCGTTTTAAATATTATTAGATACTTTTAAATATGTTTTTTTATTTATTAGTCTTATAGACTTAATTTTACATTTATATATTAAAAAAAAACGATATTTTTAACATTGATATTTTTTACATCGATATTTTTTTTTCGATATTTTTGTACTTACCATGTTGTAGATAGGATGTCGATATTTTTGCCCTCGATATTGTTGACTCGATATTCTTGTAGGTCGATATTTCTGTAGTCGAAATTCTGTCAGTGATTCGACAAAATTTTAATGTATAAAACTGAGGTTTCAGTCTTCAGTGACCACAATCCGGTGTTTATAGAAATAATGTCCGCAGACTTATTTACCATGAAAACGGTGACACATACGGGTGGCCTAAACGTGATCGTTAAAGATCAAGGACGTAGGCTAAAATGGTCAAACATAGTCCTTGAGACTTTCTTGCAAGAGGTATTGGATAAAGTTGAGGATGAGGTGGCTGTATGTCTAGTGAAACAGGCTCAAAACACAGATGTGGTTATTGGTTTTGATAACATCTGCAGACTAATTAACCAGAGTTTACTTGTTGGTTCAAGACAGAAGATGCATTATGGAAAGAGATGGTTTAACAAAATATGTTCCAGGGCACATGGTGATCTACTTAAGGCCTTGAAGGCCAATCCTAAAGATCGAGCTCAAATAGCTAGCTAAAGATCTGACTACAAAAAAGCTATCCTAGATAGGAAAAAGAGCTGAAAGATGAAGCCTGGGCTCAATTACTTGCCCTGGATACCCTAAAAAATAGTGGGCAGTTTTGGAAAATTGTAAACCAACCGTTATTCTCGGGTGAGGAGAACTCCCCACTTGAGCCTAACATTCCAGATGCGGGCTGGATAAAATATTTTGGCAAAATATATTCTGACCCAAGCAATGAAACACAAATGTATAATATCCCTCTTAGCCCCGAGGGCTCTAATGTAATCTTTGAGGTATTACAAGTGGAAAGAGCGATTGAACTGACCCTAAAAACAAGGCTCCTGGCCCAGACGAGGTCCCTGCAGATGTCTTCAAATGTGCGCCAAAATTCTGGTCGAAGATCTTGTGTAATGTTTTTAATGTTTTAAACCATAATAACATACCGCCCTCGTGGAAAAAATCTATTATCATTCCTGTCTTCAAGAAGGGAGACAGGCAGGACCCCTCTTGTGACAGACACACTCCTCGGTCAAGATTCTGGGTCGGGTTATCCTGCTTAAATTAAATGAATGGGCGAATGATAGAGGGGTCCTGTCAAATGTGCAATATGGGTTTAGACCAAAAAGGAGTACTCTGGACCAATGTATTAATTTGCAATTGCTACTGGGGAAATATACCAAGGCCAAGGAGGGGTCCATGTACCTGGGGTTCATGGACCTCTCATCAGCTTTTGACCCTGTAAACTGGTCAAAGCTGTGGAAAATTTTACTCAATATGGGACTCGATAGGGCCTTAGTTAATCTTCTGGCGGACTTACATTCTGATTCCGTCAGGGTCACTACGGAGGGGCACTGCTCTAGCCATTTTAAATCAGAAAGGGGGGTCAGGCAAGGGTGCATCCTGGCTCCCCTTCTTTTTACGATATACATTAATGCCCTAGAACCTGCACTAAAGGAGGCCACCCTTGACATCCCGCGTATAGGAGAACTTGGTATTCCAGTTCTCCTCTACGCGGATGACGCTGTCCTTCTTTCGAGGACCGGGGTTGGATTACAACGGCTCCTGGATGTCTTCGGGAACTTTATGGGTTCCCTGGACCTTAAAATAAATGCAAAGAAGTCCCAGATAATGATTATGGGGAGGTGCTCGAGGAAGAAGTATTCTAAAACTTTTTTTGCGGTAAAGAAGAACTTAGTAGAGTGCCTACATTCCTCTATCTGGGGATTACTTTTGATGAGAGAGGGAACTGGGGACCGCCGTTAAAATACAGAAACATTTCCCTCGCAAGAACTACCTCTGCTCTTCAGGGTTTCTCTAAAAGATTGGGGGCTAGGCCTATAGTAGCATTAATGAAAATTTATAAAGTGAAATGCCTCGCAGTGGCCACATACGGTAGCTCAATATGGGATTTTAGTTCCCCGGATTGTTTACAGATTACTGAAAACAAATTTTTGAGATCTGTCCTTTCTGTGCCACAGTCTACTCCCTCATATACTATTCACTCTGAACTTGGGGTAGGCTTTATCTCAGATATGATAAAAATGGCTCCTTTAATTTCCTGGATGAAGACCTGGCTAAATCAGGAAATCCCCCTGAATCATATTATCCTGAAAGATTGTCTCCATCTTGAAAACAATAATAAGATTCAGTGGCTGACATATATTAAAAACAGTCTTTTTAAACTTGGGAGTCCGGAGCTTTTTTCCTCACCAGAGTCAATTTACATCAAAGGACATTGCACTAATTAAGGGTGCAATGGGACAAATGCTAAGCCTGGAGAGAGAACAACTGGAATTAAAAAAAACACTGTAAGGACTAACCTCATTATATCCAGCCATCAAGGACCTGAAATCTATCTTAATATAGTGAATCGCCCTTATCATAGGTTTCTTTTAACCTGATTCCGTTTTAACAGGATTCATCTGAACCTTGGTAATTTCCCTAATTGGAGTACCCCTGAAAATGCAATGCCGTGTTCTTGTGACAACTTTTCCATCCAGAACACAATGCACTTTTTGATGTTCTGCGGTCATTATACGGAATTAAGGTTGACATTTTTGGTCCCCATTTTAAAGGAGGCTGGGTTTTTGCAGGTTAAGCCGGCTATTTTGTATTTGCAATTATTACAGACCCCTAGGATCATCTTCCATGTTGCTAGTTTCTTAGTGGGTGCTGTTAGGACTAGGAACAAGAATATGACTGATAGCCCTTAAATGAATTGAAATGAATTGGGATGAAATTCAGTATAATGTTTGCACTATGAATAATGGTAGCCAGGGCAACCAAATTGATTATTGTTTTTTACCCTTTTTATCATGACTTCATTTTATGAATTTTTATGGAAATTTTTTAAAGGGTTTGATATTTTGTTTTTACTGTGTATAACTAATGTAATGTTTTTATGCATGTTTGTATAGTACTATTGTCTTTATGATATTGATTTATCGAAATAAAGTATTCTGACTGACTGACTGACTGGCAATGGCTATTCTTCCCTCATGGACAGGGGCAGCGATAGCCATCGCTCTATGTTACATCACTAGTTTTGCCATAACCGGGTCGTAGTTTAGCTGGAGTATACAATCCTACTCCCTGTATATGTGGTTCCCTAGATACTTCACGGGCTCCTCGCACCACTTCAAGGAAAATTCAATAACAAAGTGCCTCTGTCAGTCGGAACACCTCCGACTTCCCCCAATTGAACACATGCCAGATAGGGTACCATATCACATAACCTCACGCAGGAGCGGTGCCATGTTATCATCCGGGTGCCTTACATACAATATGATATCTGTATAGAGTGTGAGGAGAAGTAGCCCTGTATGAACCTCTAGGCCCCAGCGACTATGCCTCTCCTGCAAATGGTCCACCAGCTGCTCCAGCGCTAGTACAAACAACAAAGGGGAGAGAAGCACACCCCTGCCGCGTGCCCCGTGACAATTGGAAATCGGCAGTCAATGTACAGTTTAGAGTTATACAAGCAGTGAGTTGTGCGTACAATCATTTAATAACCGCCAAGAACCGATCCGGCATCCCCATGCAACTCAGCACCGCTTAGAGGAAAGGCCATTCGAGAGAGTCAAACACTTTTTCAGCAACGAGTAATACCGCTGCGGCTGGAACCGCTGGGGATATTCTACGTATTGTGGCAAACACTGTACGGAGGTTGAGCACTGGGGACTTATGGGGCATAAACCCTGACTAGGCGGGCAAAATCTGCTTTTTTACAATGAGGGCTAGCCTATTAGGCAGTACTTTCGCTAAAATCTTGTTATGGATATTTAAAAGTGACAATGGTCTGTAAGATCCACAAAGCAGCGGATCTTTAGCGGGTTTCGGCAGTAACATTATGACAGCCTCTCTAAGGGTGGCTGGAAGCACACCAGCCTCAACTGCTTCCTGATAGACATCAATACGATACGGAGCAAGAATGTCTTTGTACTTTGTGTAAAAGCATCCAGAAAACCCGTCCAGTCCAGGTGCCTTATTGCCATCCAGCACATTGATGGGTTCAATAACGTCATCAACCGAGAATGGCTCCGTGAGGAATTACTGGAGTGCTTTTTCCATCCAGACCATGGTGACCTCATCTAAATATGCACTATATGCCAATAGGTGCCCTGGGGCTCTGATGGTCGACAGAGAACACTTTCTGAAGGATTCCCACATTGCCAGTTATACGCAACCCATGTCCCTTCAGTTCAGAAATGTATGCTGGCCTCAAGACTGCTGGATCCACCTAGTAAGGGTCCTTCCCAGCTGCTCCCCTCTCCATAACGAATAGCTGTCCCATACATTCCCAGGTAAAGAGCCTCATGATTGTCTGCTTCTCGAAACTCGTTTAGGAGGCCACATAGCTTTGCAAACCACGGGTGCTCAGGGGTAGTGCATTTGCCATCCAGCAAAATACCTGTGCACCCTCATCTACCCGCCAGAGGAATCCTCACAGAAGGCACCAGGTGTGTTTTCTGTAGGAAGGCAATGTCCACCCGATGACGCTGCAAATAATGAGTTACTAACTTCCACTTGCGGACATTATTGAGGCCCCTGACATTCCACATCATGAAGACGACATTTGCTTCAGTTTGTACCCTGTTTGCCGTGCTTTACGTCTGAAAAATACGTTTTTTTCTGCATCTGAGCTACCCATTCAGCACAGCAAGGAACTGCACCTGTCAAAACATATTGCTACTTTTTTGAAGACCCAACATTCCCCCTCCCCCTGCTACCTCCTATCCCTCTTACCCAACAGAGGGGGAAAAGCCTAACCCACATTTCAAAATTTGAAATATAACTTAACCAAAAACATTGCTGCATATTGTAACAACACAAGAAAGTGAATCTGCACTTAGGGGGTAGCAACGCTACGCCCCTTCAACCACCTTTGGGGCATATCCTGGGGGGAGAGCAAAATGTCCCCCATATACATTAAGCAAGGACCTAGGCCAATTAGCGCAACATACACAGCATGCAGCTTTAGTTGTCCAGAAATCGGACCACAATGTTAATCAGCCCTGAACAGATCCGCACTGGCACCAGTGTCCCGAATGTTCTGTGATGAGGGGGATGGTGTGCCACGCAGCATTTGGAGTAGGACTGACAACATTCCTGGGCCTCATGAGGGGAGTCAAATATTCTGGATTGTCCATCATTGTCAACCTTTAATCGCACAAGATAGAGCATACCATACTGCAGCCGCAGTTTCCGGAGTCTTGCCTTCACCCCTCCATACTTTCGTCTTGCTTCCTAAACCATGGCGGTTTAATCAGGGTATAGGGAGAGAGACGATCCTTGCCAGTCCAACTTGCCCTTCTCAAGAGCCATTCTAAGGGCAGTGTCTCTATCCCTGAAATTGAGCAAGCGGGCTATGATAGGCCTTGGAGGGCACCCCGGGTTAGGCAGTGGACCAAGAATGTGGTGTGCCCGCTCCCCCACAAACGTGGTGGTGAATGATTCAACCCCAAACAGGTCGGTGAGTAGCGTTTCCACAACCCGAACCTGCCTCCCTGTTTTTATGGACTCGGGCACACCCAGTTATGCGTATGTTGTTCCTCTGCACACGTGCCTCCAAGTCCTCATTCTTAATTGCAATCGATTTGAGGAGGTTCTCATGTGCTCACTCTTTTTGGCTGTTTGTGCAGTGCCCTCCTCTAAGTCAAAAATTCTGCCCTCAGCTGTGGTTAGTTGGCCCTCATGCTTATCTAGCTGGGTCCCCATGGCTTCCAACCTCCTGTCCAGGGCATTGAAATAAGTATCCAGCACCCTGAAGCCTGCCGTGAGTTCCGTCAGCACCATATCCCAGCTGGCCACACCAGGTGCCTGCACACCAGCTGCCTCCACCATGTTTCCCTGCTGGGCAGTCAAGCTAGTTGCTGGTGTCCTGAAAGAGAGGATGCTCTGCTTGGTGTCCTTCCGGACCATATCACAGGCCATGGCCACTTACCGGCCAGCAGTGTAGAGCATCCTCCACCACGCAGATGTCATTGCGCCACAAATACAACCAAACCGGCCAACAAAAACTACTGCCGTAGTTTCACAATGTGCAAGGGTGCTCCATCGTCTATGAGTGCCATTTATTGCAGCGCAAAGCTCTTTAGATTTGGTAACTGGGGGTGGGACGAGGGGGGAGCCTGTAACTGTGATCTGCAGTACTCGCCCCTGCAGCCGGTCTCCAGGCTCACCCATGGCCCCTGTCACTGTGTGGCTTCCAGGGAACGCTTGGAGGACTAGCAAAGATGAGGGCTCACATGTCTCAGCCACCCCTCCACAGCTGCTCCTTACCCCAGTGCTTGCTGGCATCAGCCGATACGGGTACATACACAATAGGGGTTATGCCCAAATCACCCTCATATACCTGAGCAAAAAACATGAACAATGTAGATCCAAGGGAAGACGGTATAGAGGGATCAATCAAAACATTTATTTTCAACCAGAGTACAGTTAATTACCCTGATTGACCCAATTCTTATTTCTGGCAAATTCATTTCCACTATTTCAACTTGCGTACGTGTCAGATGATGGGGCAAAGCACAATATAATCACAACAAACTACTGCATATATCAACTTCATATATGCACAATATACACATTCATTACAAAGACATTTAAATCACACTCATATATATCATACACTACATATATATAACATATACAGCATATACAACATATATCAAGAACATACAAATATCATAAAAAATAAATCCTAAAGTAATTCCTCTACTGAGAACAAAACAATCAGAGTGTACACTCTTAATTCAGCGTCGTAAACTATAAGATAGTCCCTATTGCGCCTGAGGAATAACACCTCAGAACTGGTAAACTGGCACTTTCCTTAGTTCAAACAACTCAAAATGATGGGACTCCTTTGCAAATGTCGACGCAGGTGTGGTCGCGTTTCAGCCAGTAATTTCTTTTGGCTTCATCTGGACAGGGGGATCGATATCTCTGAATGGAATAGGGGCTCTCCTGGGCAAAACGGCTGGCGGGGACGAATCCCACTGCCACCTGGCCAAAATGGCCAATGTAACCTTAAGAAGCTGTATTCCACTACTGCGATGCAGAATCACTTATCCACTTGAAACAATAGCGTAAAAAAGCAGGCACTTAATTCCTGCAAAACAGGGTCCCCGTCAGGGACACCAGGTCTAGATACATTAGAACTGCTAGTTTCCAAATAGCGATACACCCCGCACCCAGGCAGTATATGTTGTCAATTAAATTGAGGCCCCAGCTCCAACTCTAGCCATGGGTCCCGCCCTGTGTCAATGTTGCACTTTTGTGCTGAGCCGCACAGCGACTGGCCAGAGCCCCAAATCCCGCTCCTGTCACTGCAGTGCCCCCTCACAAGATTGTTCTGATACTAATAGTCTCTCATATTAGCCCGGGCGACACAGTCAGCCGTGGTACGCAGGGGAGCGTCAAGCCAGCATGCCCATATCGGTCAGCAGCTTGGCCTAGTCCCGCACTGCCCCTTTCTTAATATTTTTTTGGGTGGGTGGGAATTGGGCGTTGGGGGCAAGTTGAGGTTTATATTTATTATTTATTATAGACAATGGACTCAAGCAGACATTGGTTGGATTCTTTCTTTATCTTTGGACATTGGTTGGGGTTAGGGAGAAGGGTGGGTCAGGTGTTGTGGAATGTTTACATTTCTTTATTTTGTTAGGGGAATAAATTATTTATTCTTAAAATTTAAATATGATGTAAATGTTTTGTGGGAGGGTTGCTCTTTCACTTCACATTGTTTCCTTTGCAGCGGCAGGGCCACAGACAGTTTTTGATTTAAATAATCTGCACATAGTGTAAGACATGATCAGATAGATGCGGTACCCTCACTTGTGAGTGACTTGTCCTACTAGTACTGTTAGACTCTCCTCCTAGTCTTTGCAGTCTGCAACTGGACTCAGAACGGAAGAGTGTGGGTGGGTGTGGTTTTAATCAATGAATTAATTTCCATAATATTATTTACACCAAACTTTTTGTCTTACCTGTGATTAATGTTTATTTAAACTTAGGCAAAGCGATGGCTGCATGGTGAAGATGGTTTGGTTTCCCAAGATGCAATGGTGGTGGTGGCAATAGTAGTATAAACTGGCAGTAGCATTTGCCAAGATAGAAAATGAGACAGTCAGTCTGCTAAGGGAGACTCGGGAAGGAGTAGTAGAACAAAGTACAGTACACAAGAAGACTGACAAACAAGAAACCATGATGATAAGCAATGCTAAAGTAAAATAAAACATAATGGTGGAGGGGATATCCTAGTACAAGTTACAAACTGTAGTTGACTCAACCTATGAAGTGGGCAAGTGTAAACTTTAGTGCTGTGTAAGGACAATGAATTGGTGCCGGCAATGAATTATGATGGATTATGTTCGTCTGGAAATAAAATTGACTTGCAAGTACTGAGCATGGGTGGGCGAGCAGAAGGAGGTCCTCGCCCTGCCTTGAGTTAGTGTTGCTTTCACCACATCTGCCCCAGCAAGTGTGTGATCAAATATTGGTGTAAATCGATTTAATTTAGTCACACCTCAAAATAAATCACACAGCCCGGGGGAGGAGAGTTGGGGTTTGATTAATGGTTGGCGAGGGATATTCGAGGGAAAGTTTTGACAAAGACAAACACAGCACATGGACAACACACAATCTTTGCAGATGACCATCATAAATCTGTTAAGGGAAAAAAAATGCATGCATTAAGATGACTTCATGGTTAATGATGAGTAGTACTAGACTACCAGTACAGGCCAGGGCAGCGGTTTATTATTAATTATTATTATTATGTAATCTTCTTGCCTGTCTGCCCCCTGAGAGACCCAATTACATACAATTACTGTTCTGTTGTAACAGGTTTTCTTTTAAAGCTAGCAAAGAAAATGTAAAAAGAGCTGTAGGGGTCAAATATATATGCAAACGTAATAAACAACACTCACAGTCGTAGAATGATTGAAGAGAAAAAATCAATCAAATAAAATAAAATAAGATGAAACTATAAGTTACAATGTTACCGTCAAATTGGGAGTTGCATCTCAGCATTCCTCTTTGTCCTTTCTTCCATGGACGCTCCATCCGTCAATCTTGGGTGCCACTGCCTGCCTGTAGGAGGCGGATTGGTTAGGTAAGTGTGAGTTGTTTTTCCCAGTATAGCAAGGCTGGCCTGTAAGTGTAGATGGAAAAACAAAAGGGATATAGAAAATTCAAGTAGAAAATGCATAAATTATGGATACCGAGTGAGTCCAGATTCCATATTGAAAAATGCATTGGATTGGCCTGCAGTAGAAGTACATTTTTTGTTATTAAACAACAAGAAGAGAAACATTAACTTGAGTCACTATTTGTGTGTAGAATAGATTAAATACTAGTACACTTCACCCACAAGAACAACACAAACACCAATCACTCAGAGTCATCGCCCAATGTATGCCATCATCATCATCTGTTGTTAAGGGGCAGTCCCTCTCAGCTCTGAAAAGAGGATAGCTATATTCAATTAGTCATGTTCTTTGGATGAACTCAACGAGGCAGGCACACATTTCTTGCACTATTCTCCATCCAATGTCTGGCTTGATGGAAATGGATTTAGGGCGAGTCAGGACTCAGGAGAAGTGAACTAGAGCAAGACTCAGAGGACTGGACTTACTTCTTTAATTACTGCACACAGTTGCAACACCAATCCGTCAATAAAAGAAAAAGACTGTGGTGATGGATTTGTTGTGATTCGAACCAGAAAGACAGAGACACATACAAATAATACAAGTAAAAAAAAGCCTAGTTGTCAGGGAAGTAGACCTTGTCCTCAAATTCTGGTGGTTAACGCAGAAGCAGGTCTTCTAACACTCTACTTCCATGACCTAAGTCACTGTCATCATCGTCCTGCTGTGCTACTTCAGGTATGGTATAAGCTGGTGGTATAACGTGCTGATTCATTTTGATCATGGTTAACTGCTCCACGTTTTGGGGTGAGAGACTGGTCCTTCTCACTGTTACAGCAGCACCAGCTTCACTGACAACACGCTCAGAAGAGACACTTGCAACAGGGTAAGCCAGATAGTTTATCGCCAACCTTCTGAGCACAGGCCATTGGCTGCTTTTCCCAAACCAATATACCAATGGGTTTTGATCAATGTAGACCTCTGTTGGGTCATCCAAATAGGCCTGGACCATCCGCTCAATGCTCAGGGGTGCTCTGCCTCTTTTGGCTTTGTCTCAGCACTGGACCTAACAAGCCCTTGCCAAACTTACTATTCCTATGCCAATTTTACTGAGGCTGATGATCCTGTTTTTGATGTTGTTGATGTTGTTCTTGGTGTTGTTGGTGGTTTTGACTGCTGTGAGCCAAATACACTGCCCTCAGGCTCTGAAGTTAAACTTGACATTGGCTGCCCTGCAGTACTTGTTGTGGGCTGGAGTAGCAGGCCTCTAATTTCAAGCAGTTCTTTTTCGAAGCAACTGGCTTCCACAGCTATCCAAGTTTTTCACTTGGCAAAGTCCACTTCCGATAAAGGAACCAATGTGTTAGTGTTCAGTGCTGCTTTGTACCATGGATCCAGAATTGTGGCAGAAATGTAATGGTTTGATGGCACAATGCCTCTTTGCACCCTGTTATTTTCAGATAAGCGAAGGGTTCGGCTCTCCACCAACTCATATGCTTCTTTATTTCCTCAACACCTGCATACATTGCAGACACCCCCTTCAGCTGTTCCTATAGCATGTGCAACAATTGGATAGCTTAGCCCATAGTATAGTCCTCCTTGCTGACTTCATGTGTGAAGAGCTAAAACGGAAGTAGCATCTCCGTCAGGCATTTAACTAGGTCCCATTGGTCCATCTCAATGATCATGCCTTTCACAGTAGCATCCCCTCTTTGCATGACATATTCATTGATTAGTCTGTACTGCTCAAACAGACATTCATGCATGTAATAAGTTGAAATCTAATGTGTTGGCACCTCCTGGATCTTTGCTTTAACCGGCATTCTAAGCTCACGTTGAGTCATCTTCAGCTCCTTATGGGCTTTAAAAGAATGGCAAAAATGTGTGCAGACTCTTCTGCAGGTGGTCAGTAAGTTGCTGACTCGGCCTTCTTATTTCAGAAAGTCGTGAACCATGATTTAAATGTAGTGCGCCAAACCCAGGACCCTGAAATAGGCACCATCAGACATGGCCTTAACTATGTTACTGCCATTGTCCGTGGCAACAAAACCAATGTTAAGCCTTATTGGGCGCAGCCATCCAAAGACCTTGCTGTCGAAGTCTTCCAAAATGTTTGCAGCAGTTAGCGATTTCTCCATGGCAAACATGGCTACAGTTGCACGCTTCCTAATGGCATTAAAAATCTTAGCAGTGTCAACAATCCCTGCTGCAGATATCTTTTTTCTAAATCCCACAAAAGAGATCTAGTGTGCATTGATGCACATGTAATCAGTGACTTGGCAACTGGTCCAGATGTCTGTTGTCAGGTGGATAGTGTGAACAGCACACACTGCAAAGCTTGTCCAAGCACCTCCAGCACGTTGTAATGTAGTGCTGGAACAGCAACTCTGGTGATATAGGACCGGCTGGGAACCTTCCATTATGGGCAGATGGCTGACATAAATTCAATAACACCCAACCCTTCCAGAGAAGAACAAGCATTGTTTAGTTTTCCAGCACAATATTCTTGGTGCAACAACTTCAAGTGTTGCATGCCTAAACACTTATAAGGTTCCAAAGGCGAGCCCTATTGGCTATGCCAATGCATGTTTGGGAACGCAATCGTCTGTTCAAATCTGCTCCTTGGGCTATGGCAGTCCAATGATGCAGTCGGCGGTCTTCACGCAGCTGTTGCCTTTCTAGTCATATAGACGTATCCATGCTACAAAGTTAGCACATGACAGCAACCAGCACTTTATTTTTAGGAAACACCTACATAATCCAACAAATCCTTGTTGGTTCCTGGCTCCCGAAACCCATTGGTAGGGCTGCTCTTTAGGTACTGCTGAGGGCTGCCCAGGTCTGTGTCTAGGCCGGTGCCAGCATCGTGGCCTCACTGTGAGAACCAGACTGTTGCAGCCTCTCTCCTCCAGTCATTGGCCACCTTTGGGGCCTGCAGGAGCAGCAGCACCTCTTGCTGGTCGTTAACCAGTGGTACCTTGGCATACTTCTGCTATTGAGAGCCAGCATCGGTCTCATGTGAATAACACCATTAGAGTGTTGTTGAAACTGGGTTGACACTTCTAATGTCTTTTCTTGATTTATCCTTCTCGTAAGCCCTTACAGAAGACCCCTCTCTTCCATGGGTCATGGGCACTCAGTGTGGGCTGTGGATGGGAGGGGCGGAGCAAGGAAATCTATTGTGTAAAGATTACAATGTGAGGACAAACTGGGTTCAGATTCTCTGTCGTTTACTCCCTGTGTAACTCTGCTAGCACTTTGGGTGTCTTCAGATTTAAACCACATATTCCAAGATTAAATATAATGAAGGGATCAGGGGGCGGACGCAGGAGAGAGGGTGAGGGTGGTTAAAACGATGGAAGTTGTATAGCTGAGGAGCAGTGCAAACAATGCCCCCTGGTTCAGACCCCCATTCCCGAAGGGTGGGGGATATGTCTGGACCATGAGCCTTAGAGGACGCCACCCCCGGTGAGTGAAACCAAGGCACGCAAAGCCCATTGGGCTCAAGGGGCTCTTCAGCCCCCCCAATCCCCCTGTTGTGTGTCATCCCGGGCTGAGACAGCTTCCCGGGCACACACACAGCTGGACCCGAGTACTTCACAGGACTGGGCAGGGGTAAGAAGAGGGAGAGGTCAGACTCCTTGACACCAGTTGTTGATAGGCTCAATGCATGTTTTTCATTGTGGTACTCTCTTGTCTGGGACCCCATGGTGTCTCAGCCTGACTCTTATTCGTGTGCCACTGCGATGTTGCTGATGAGGATATTGGAGGTACCACTGCACTGCTGGGTACAGGGCTACTTGGTGTAGCAGAGAAAATGTCTCCGTCCTGTTCACCTTCCATCGCTATTGTATCTTCTACTTTTTCATCTCCACCAACAGCAAAGTGTGCAGTTATTTGGCCCGCTACAGTGCACCTCCCATTGGATCAAGTTGTGTTTTTTCATATGAGTTGTTTGTCCTCCTGTACCATAGTTTGTACCAAGCTTACCCCAACTAACACCTTGTCCACAAATGGAGCATATAGCAATTTTCACCTCCGTCGTGCTAACCGAAAGGAAGTCCCAAACTGGGGCAGGGTCAACTTTCTGGCACTGCTGCTGGTGCCTCTTGCAATGCTGGATGAACTGGTAGGTGGGCGTGAAGTTTGACTCTGCAGTATCTACTTCTACTGAGGTGGTGCTTGTGGTGGATGTACGTGGCTGCCAACAAAATATGGAAGTTGGAGGTGGTGTTGGTGGTATGATCTATGTTGGTGGTATCCGTGCCACAACACTCAGAGCAAATTGAGATGAGGTAATGTCGGTCTACACTGGGGCGGGACTGATGTCCTTGATGATGACTGGCTTGTCATCATCCTCCTTTTCTACATCGACCTCCATAACTCTAAGGCTTTCTGGAACCTTTCTTTTCCCTAGCCTTGTCTTGTGGTATGTCTCACTCTCAGACTGAGGAGGTAGGATCCAAGAGGCATCTAGATCATCAGAATGGGGGCTTGCAGAAGAAGTTGATGTACTAATCCTCCTTTTCCTTTTTGGGGATCTGGAAGACAATGGATCCTCAGAAAGAGTGGCTTGCTCTTCTTCCTCTGCAGGAAGCTCTATCTCCTGAACTGCCCCTACTTTAGGAGTAACAACTACTATTGGGGGCAGTTGCGGCAGCTGTTGCTCACTTATCTCCGTCCCCTGCATTGATTGGGTACTACTTTGCGAAAACGATAAGTCAATTTCATTCAATCAATCAATCAATCAATCAATCAATCAATCAATCAATCAATCAATCAATCAATCATTTGTTAAGCGACTACTCACCCGTAAGGTCTCAATTTCAGCATCACTCCTTGTCAGCCTTATCGTGATTAGACTGGCTGTCCCTGAGACAGACATGGGCTGGTGCCTAGGTTGGTGGGGTGGGTTCGCTGATGCAGGAGTGCTGCTCCCCGCTTATTCCCCAACACCACTGCTGCAGGCGCACTTTTTGGTTTCCCAAAAATGCCTTGGGCAGCACACCAGTCTTGGTAAGTGGCAGTTCCATCTTCTCACCGACAACTTTCTTGGTAGTGGAGGAACTGGTACCTTTCTTTGGGGCCATATTCTTCAGATGTTTGCAGGATGCAGTGGCACAAGTTGAAGAGATGTCTGTGGTCACACGTCATGTGACTTCTGTCTCGCAGTAAAATGGGTGATGATGCCTCCTTCTCTTTTGTCCTAAAAGCAAAGAAGCAAGACGAACATCAGTGAAATGTGGTATTCATTGTTGTGGTTCAATTACTACTAGTACAAACAACCAAATATATTATATACCTTTGTGTGTGGTCAGACTTATTAATATTATTATTAAATGTAGTACCTCAGTTATTAAAAAAACATAACAATACAGTGTAAACATTTGTGAGACTGACAAAAGCAAGGGTTTACATGGTTGGTGCACTAGTGTACAGTACTGAGGAAGGATAGGAAAGAAGAAAAACAACAATACAACTACAAATGTAACGGATGCTGTTTGCCATTGTGCATCACATGGGATTCAGCATTCAGGGAGCTGAGACTGGCAATGGGTAGAAACAATAAGCCAAGAGGAAGAAAGGGAAGACAGGGAGCAGGCCTATGGTAAAAGCACACTGACTGCCTTCACAAAAGTGCCACCATCAGCCGTATCGCCAGGCAGGCCACAACAAGACGCAATAAGCCAAGAGGAACAAAGGGGAAAAGACATGCAGGTCTTTGGCAAAAGCCCTACCACTACCACAAAATGGCCACCAGCCACATAGTCACTTACAACAAGCAGGATGCCTGGATGCCTGGACAACAATGAACTCAAGCAGGCCTAGTACAACAACCAGCTCAACAATTGACTTCACCTTCCTCTCTGGTAGTTTGTTTCAAGTGACAACTGACTTCCATATCGGTTTACTTGACTACAGTGATCACTTACCACAAGAAGTGACTTTAGAGGCTTCTGCAACTTCAACCCCAGCATGCGCCATTGGGCACGAACTAGTTTATACAGCAAACGATAGGCGATTAAAATGCAGAACAGATGACCCTACGGGCCTCCTGCTCTACGCAAAGCAAGCACTTGGTGAAGCCCAAAATGAAACAACAGATCTAATTGCCAGCTGGGAGAAATTTACAGAAACACTACGCAAAAACATGGGAAAATCACTGAGGAAAAACCAGCGTTATGGAGGGGGAAAGCCGGTTAATCCGACGTGGCATCCGAATACCGCTTTTACAAATAATGTCCACCTAAAACTTCTAAAAACTCTTATCGGCCAAAAGTTACGAAGGGTAAGGACAGACCCTGCTGTCAAGGACGAACTGAGGCTGTTAAAGCGTGATCGCGGGAGGCTGATTTGAGCATCTGTGGGCAAAACTCCTATATGACGCCAAATCAAACAACAGCGCTCAATTCTGGAGAAAAATCAACAATTTGCCTACGGGGGGGAATCAAGGCATTAATTCCTTCGTCCCTGAAGACGATTGGATAACATTTCTTAGCGCTCACTTCAAGGGCACCGACACTAACATCCAAGGAATGTCCAAATCCACAAAAGACACCAAGGAACGTTTAACACTCAGCCATGTCTATAACGATCCCTGGCAGCAAGACCAGACATTTGAAATTAAGTGCGCCTCGATCTGTTACCGAATATCAAAGCGAAGGCGTGAGGGGGCCCCGGGACCAAACGGGATCCCCCCCATATTATTTAAGCAAGACCCCGACTACTGGGCAGCTGCCCTCAGACCAATGTTTGTCAAGATTCTGCAGACATCTTCAATCCCGCCATCATGGAGGGGAGCCATTATTTCCCCCATCTTTAAAAAGGGTGACAAAAACGACCCAAAAAATTATCGGCTAGTGGCTCTGCTCGATAATGAAGCCAAATATTTCTCAGGTCTGCTTCTAGAAGAACTGTCATCCTGGGCAACTGAAGTTTCAGCAATCCCGTACAACCAAACAGGTTTTTGCAAAGGTATGGGAACTACTTCTAACATCTTAGCTCTTTCTTTATTAATCGATGCGGCCCAAGAAGCGAACCACCCACTCTACTTGTGCTATATTGACTATAGCTCGGCTTTTGACCATGTGGACAGAAATCTTTTGTGGGAAAAACTAGACAAGCTGAACATTCCCCCGGTGCTTTTAAACCAATTAATTCTCCTACACAGCGAGACATGGGTGCAAGTTAGGCTCGGCACCGGTGACTTTCTAACAAAAAAGATTCCAACATATACAGGAGTAAAACAGGGCTGTGTACTCGCCCCAATACTTTTTAATCTTTTCATGGGAGAATTATCTACACTACTAAACGAATGCAACTCGCACGCTCCAAAGTTAGGGGGCTCACAGATTTCAAACTTATTCTACGCAGACGACCTGTTACTCATCAGCCGGACTCCGGTTGGCCTTCAGCGGCTATTGGACATCACCTCAAGATATTCCATTACCAACAGGCTTACCATTAATCGAGAAAAAAACAAAATCATGTGTATTAATCTTTCTAAAAAGAAAGCAACATGAAACTGGCTCCTGTCATCCAGAAAGCTAGAAAAGGTCAGCGAATATCGATATCTGGGGGTCATCATAGACCACAAGGGCAATTTCAAGCCGCAATGTGAAGCCATTAAAAGGAGAGGACTAATCACTGCAGCGGCGCTTAGAAAACTAAAAAACACAGTTTCTGGGCCAAGCTTGCTTCCTCTCATAAAAGTAATCCAGGCAAAATTACTTCCAGCAATCACTTATGGCAGCGAAGCTATGAGGGGAAGGGACGCTCCCACACTAGATAGAACAGTAGCAAAAGCATTGCGCATGATCTTCAGCCTTCCGAGGTATGCATCGCCTGCCCAAATGAGATTAGAGTTCGGATTACAAAAAGAAGAGCTGGCGCGCAAGGGAGGCTACATAAAAACCTGGCACAAAATAAGCAGGGGAGACCCGAAGACCCTAAACGCTCTCCTGTGGAAGGAGATTCAAAATAAAGAAACATGCCCGGCAAGGCGGTACCTAGAAGCAGCTATTGAGGACCTTGGCTTACAGCAACTTTGGGAACTTTCAAGCTCCACACCTCTCTTCAAAAAGGTGGTCAATAAAATAGTACGGAAGGAATCATTGCTGCAGGACAAAGCTGCCCTAACAGAGCGGGCTCATGGATGGCTTACAGTTCAATCATACAATATGCTCTTGCCTCAAACCTATCTGCAGATAGGATTCACCAAAAAAACAAAAGAGAAATTCTTGAAATATCGCCTAGGTCTACTACCGTCAGCGGCTCACCTTCCTCCATGGTTACGGCCAAATCTACCTTTAACATGCCGACTCTGTGGGATTGGTAAAGAAAACATAGTTCATCTGATCTCTACCTGCACTAAGCTCACCAAAGATCGACGCCTCCTCCTGCGACCACTTTTTAACATTCGTAACATACGGACCTGCAGGCAAGCGGCGCTAGCCTGCTTCAAAGGAGATGACATTCAACTGAGCTGTCGAATGGTAAAATTTCTCGAAACAGCTGAGGCCCGCTTCAAAATTTTTTCTTTGAAAGAACAAACAACTCAAGTAGTACTGTAAAGGGCCATAATAATGAGCTAAATGTCACTCCAGAGTGTCATCATTGCCCTTCCTAAGACTGTGCAGTACTGACTGGTAATAGGGCTCCTCCGAACTGTTATCACAATTTATGTATCCTCGCCTCCTCCGTGGCATGTTCTTTTACTTTTGTCTCGTTATCTTCCGTTGGCAGGCAAGGATGGATAATCTATTCCTTAACTTTTTATTTTTTTTAAATTATTTTATTATTCTTCTGTTTTCAGGATAAATAGGCTGTCTAACATGATGCTAAGTTTCTTTTAAATTCTGATGCAGTTATTTCACTACGGAATCTTGTGTCTTGTCTTAAGGACGGAATCGCTGTTTTAACATGCTAAAATTTGATTTATGTTTTACTGAATCCTGATTTATAATGTAAAGGTTTTAAATAACCATGCACAATAAAGTACTATACTGTCAAGCAGGCCTATTATGGACTTTACAAAATGACCTCTGACCACATGGAGAGGCTCAGCCAAGGCAAATGCTGGCCCAATATTACAAACAAACACAGCCACACACTGGCCAGACACAGGGGGAATGCTAAACAACACAGCTTTAATACAAAAATGCCAAAAACGAAAATCCTCAGGGCTAAAAAAGGTTTGCAAGTTACACAATAGCCACACACAATCAACAAAGGCATTTATTTAACACACATGACAAAAGTAAAAAACCACCTAACACACATTTTGCATTTCAATCATCCAGTGCCATATATGCCCTAAATGATGTTTAAATTCAACAGACACCACCGAAGCAGTTGTTTCATGCACCCATGAGAAGCTCTGGCCTGGGCCTATTGGTTGGAAAACCCATTGGAAGACTAGACCACATAGTGAATCAAATCAAGCCAATAATATTGCAAATTTATTAGATAATTTAGTGAACTGGGCTACATTTATTTCTGGATAAAACATAACAGAAGAAAAAATTGAATGCACATTTTGCAAAACAACAATCAGCAAGAAGGCATGGCCACCACAAAGAAGACATGCAGGTCTATGGCAAAAGCACTACCACCACCACTAAAATAGCCACCAGCCACATGGTCACTCACAGCAATAACTACAAGCAGGAGGCCTGGAAAATAATTAACTCAAGCAGGCCGATTATGGACACAAACTTTCCAAAATGGCCTCTGGTCACATGGAGAGGCTCAGCCAAGGCAAATTCTGGCACACTATAACAAACAAACACAGTCACACACTGGCCAGACAAAGGAGTTATGCTAAACAACACAACTTCAATAGAACATTTCAACAATAAAAATCCACAGGGCTAAAAAAGGTTTGCAGGTTACACAACAACCACACACATCCAACAAAGGCATTTATTTAACTCTCATGAAAAAAAGTGAAAAATCACCAAAAAAATATTTTGCATTTTAAGCCACTGCCATCCATGCTGAAAATGATGTTTAAATTCAACAGACACCACAAAAACAGTTGTTGTGCACCAATGAGTAGCTCTGGGCCTACTGGCTAAAAAGCCTATTGGCAGACTACTGGGCTAGTGAATTAAATAAATATTGCAAATTGATTTCAAAAGTTGAAGAAAATGTAGTGAACTTTGCAACATGCAAAAGCTAGGCCCCTACTGAAACTACAGCCCACCCACCACAATGCATTAAAAAAAACAATACCAAGTTAAAATAAATGTAGGTGCAGTGCCCCAATTTTCCAACTTTCCTGTGGAATCTCAAATGCAAATGTTCTCAAATCCAATGATATATGATGCAGCAGCCGCAAAGAGTGATCCTTCCAGCTCCAAATCCGAATGATAAGTGAACAAGAGATGGACAAGGAACTGGCAGGAACCTGATGGACAGGAACAGGAAGTTTGAGACACCGGGGCACATCCTTCCTCTTAAAAAAAAGTAAAAAAAGAAAAAGGACTCCTTGTACAAAAAAGTACAGCCAAATGGCAATCTGAGGAGTTTTTATAATCTACATCAACAGTTCAAGAAGGTTTTGATTCTGCTCGAGAGAGATTCTTCTCCGGATATCAATTTCTGCGTGTTCGGGATCTCGATCTTCACAAACTTCCTCCAGAAGTCTGATGGCGCACCCGAATGAAGTGTTCACGATCGCACACTCTCACGGGACCGTGTGGGCAGCTTCCAAATCTTGTAGCGCTCGTGAACAGATGAGAAATCTCATCATTTATTTATTTATTTATTTATTATAAAGTTTTGTATAGCGCGAACAAGACCCAAGGGTATCAGAACGCTTCACATAGGCAGGTTACATGTTAACGGTGTATGTACAATAAAAACAACATATTAGTATGAGGTATAACGTTATAAGGTTTAGGTGCATATAGAACTATATCCATTCCAAATGTGCAATATGTGATAAGAGGTAGGTTAAGGCTGAAACTTATATCAAGTTCTATTACGCTAACATATAAAGGTAAGGATTATCTGGATTTACCCAGTGTGCTAAAATATAAAGTGAAGTGAATATATACGATTGTCTTTACTTGAGGTAGCTTTTCGTTTACAGTTTAGACTCGGTGGAGTCACCAGTCTCATATCGTCTCAGCAGAGTTCAGTAATCGGACTGCACTTGATTGTAGTCGAACAAGTCTATGTGGAGAATTTTTCCATCATGAAACTCTTCACTTCCCGTTTAAAAGTTGAGGTATTTTGGATCTTCCTAATTCGTGGAGGGAGTGAGTTCCAAATTCTGGGGGCAGCTCCCGAAAACGCTCTGTCATAGGTTTTCTTCTTTCGGAAGAAGGCAGGTCTTAATAGTAGCTCCTTAGCAATCCTAGCTGGTCTGTTATCTCCAGACAGCTCAATTTTGTTGGCTAGGTATCTCGGCGTGTTGTAATGGAGCGCTTTATGAGTGATGCATGCTATCTTTAGTTGGATTCTGGCTTCAAAGGGTAGCCAGTTTAATGCTTTCAAGTGTGGGGATATGTGGTCGAATTTTCTTGATCCCGTGATGAGTCTTGCCGCTGCGTGCAGGCAAGCTTTTAGTGGTGCTGTCGACGCGTTTGGTAAACCGGCTAAGGTGGTGCATCCATATTCAATCCGAGAGATGACTAGGGATTGGGTAGCCAGTTTAAGATCGGCTTCTGAGATGAATGGTTTCAGTTTCCTTAGGTAATTCAAATGGAAGCGGGCACTTTTAGCCATTGAGTTGATATGTGTTTTCATGTCAAGATTTTCATCTAGAGTGATTCCTAGTGATTTAGCTGAGTTGACTAGGGTGGGGGTGCAGTTTAGCGCCGTCACTAGCTTGATCCATTCCTTTATTTCTGCTTGGCTCCTTGTTGGTGAGATTAATAGGAACTCTGTTTTATTAGCATTGAGTTTCAGATGATTGGCCTTTAACCATTGCAATGCCATATTTAATGTCTCGTTCATTAGCTTAATGTCTTCAAGGGAGGCAATCTTCATATATATCTGCGTGTCGTCCGCATACATGTGATAGGATATCTTTGAATTTCGGAGGATTTCTGTGAGGGGTTCAACATAGAGGTTGAACAGGTCAGGTGATAGCGACGATCCTTGTGGAACTCCGATTGAGTTAGGGCATGTAGGAGAGATTGATTGGTTAACCAGGAATCGTTGTGTTCTGTTTTGTAAGAAAGACTCGAACCATTTCAGAACCTTACCCTCCAGTCCCATCCTGTTCCGCAGCCTGGTCAGTAATGCTTCATGGTTTACTGTGTCAAACGCCGAGGACAGGTCTAGGAGAATTAGTAGGCAAGCTTGGTTTTGGTCAAGGGCCTGTAGCGCATCATCAGCGATATGGAGGATCGCAGTTTCCGTACTATGCCCTGATCGGAATCCTGATTGACATTCATCTAGAAGGGAGAACTTGCTGATGTGTTTGCTCAGTTGGCACTGCACACATTTCTCAATTACTTTGGCCAGTAAAGGAATGTTGGTAACTGGACGAAAGTTGTTCGGATCCGATGCATCCGCTGTAGGTTTTTTGATTATGGGAACAACTTGTCCTGTTTTTAGGCAGTCAGGGAGGATCCCTTGTGATAGTGATGCATTTATTATTTTCGTCCAAATTGGGACCACAATATAGTTGATTTCTTTTACGCACTTCGCTGGTAGAGGGTCATGATAGTGGTTGTTAGGCTTTATTTCCGAGAGCGTTTTGGCGACCTTCTCCTGGTCAAATAGTTCGAATGTATCCCAATATGCTTTGTTTTTTGATTCACTGCGCTCTATAGCCCTGTCGTGTTCGTTCGCCGTCAATGGTTGGGTTGGCAAGGTAGCCGCTGCACTTGTGAGCTCCAATTCCAGTGCTTTGGCCTTCTCCGTGAAAAATGTCGAGAAATCCTCGCAGCTTAGAGTAGTTTTTGAGTTCTCATGAGCGGTTTTGGCTAACTTATTTGATTGTTGCTTTAGGATCTCGAAGAGTTTCCGTGGTCTGTTTTTGGCATTGTCCAGTTCGGATCTTATATATTCCCTTTTGGAGTTGATGACCTTTTTATTATATTGCTTTCTGATTTTTCGGAGTGCTGTCAGCTCCGGGGATGTCGGGTG
Source organism: Lissotriton vulgaris (assembly GCF_964263255.1). Taxonomy (NCBI): domain Eukaryota; kingdom Metazoa; phylum Chordata; class Amphibia; order Caudata; family Salamandridae; genus Lissotriton; species Lissotriton vulgaris. The sequence continues at coordinate 127,057 of NW_028246557.1, read as the reverse complement.
TTGTCTCCATTTTCTTTCGGCCATTCTCAATTTGCGCCTCTCTTCATTGAGTGATCCATTGAACCATGGGTTTTTTTCCTTTTCGGTGACTCTTTTCAATTTTAGTTGCATGGCGTCGTTGACGATGTTCCCGATTGTGGTTATGTAGTGTTCTGTCATCTCATTTACATTCTGCAGATTGCTGGGTACCTTCAGGTCTCTCTCACACCTGTCTACAAGTTGCTCCATATTAGCCTCTTTTGTAGCTCGACTCCATTTTCTGTGTGTGAAGGGTTGAACAGTCTTACTTTTTTTCACTACCGGTATCAAGAAAGATATGGCATGGTGATCAGACCAATCACACGGGTCTATGGAGAGGATTGATGTGTCTTTGGCTCCTGAGATAATCCAGTCAAGAGTTGCTCCTTTCGAGTGAGTAGGTTGTGTGCATGCTTGATTTAGGTTTAGCTCGACGAGGAAGTCTTTAAGCGCGTTGACAGTTTTGTCATTGGAATCCTCCCAATGAAGGTTGAAGTCGCCTAGGTATATATTATTGGAGTCGATGTTGGAGTTGGCCGTAATGATCTCCATTAACTGTTCTGTGAACTTTGTGTTCTCTCCCGGTGGGTGATAGAACGCATGCAGGTTACATCTTTGATTGGTTGCAGATCTTACATTGAGACCTAGGTATTCGCAGGATTCGAGTGGGTCAGATTGTATTAGGTTGACCTCTATATCCGATCTATGAATGCAGGCTATCCCTCCTCCGGTTTTTTTTTTCGGCCTATCAGTGATCACAATCATCCTAGTAAGACGCTCCCACACATGCAAATGCAAATTTTGAGCACGCAAACTCCCCAAAAACGTTTTACCAAAGTATTTGGTAACACCGCGCTCTTCACAGAATGCGTAGTTGCCAAAAATATGCAAAGTCCCCGAGCAGAGCTGAGTTTTATGCCTAGGGTTATATATAATCAGATGCCTGACAACTGGTCCACATGTTTGTCGTCAGATGGATACTGTGAACAAAACTTTGCTGCAAAGCTTGTCCAACCAACTGCAGCACATCATGATGCAGACTGGAACAGAGCAAACACAAAGAGATGATGGATGGATCACTGAAACTTGTCAGACACTCACCACCAGTCACAGATCTGGGTTGAATCAATGATCGTTCTTTAGCTCATTTTGCCACCCCAGTTCAGACACAGCTATATGCAAATCAGTCTGAACCTGTGCCTCATGGCAACAGTCCAGCCGGAACTGCCAAGCCATGTCTTCCATGGACCAGAAACAAGCATCCTGGGATCGGATTCAGGCTAACAGCCTGCATCAGCCAGGCTAGGTTGAATCCAGTGGCAAAGTGAGCATGGGTCCCACGTCTGGGCATACCCTGCCAACTTAGGGCAAACAGAGCAAACACAAAGAGATGATGGATGGAGCACTGAAACTTTCCAGACACTCACCCCCAGTCATAGATCTTGGTTGAATCTATCATTGTTATTTAGCTCACTTTGCCACCCCAGTTATTTTTATACTTTCTACATTTTCTTCCTCCCCCAACATCATGACAGAGACCAGTGCTACTAAAAAGGTGGCCAAAAAGAGCTGCCTTCCTTGTGGAAGGTGGTGACCAGAAGGGGTGGAGCCCTGGGCCTTGTTTTCAGAGGTCGAGGTGGCAGCACTGTTTTTTTGGTGCAGCGCCACCTCCCCCCCACTCTTGGGGCAGGCGGCAGGCTTGGGTCCAGGTACTGGATCCGGGAGTACCAGCAGTGGTGGGCGAGGGTGCAACAGGCAGTGTATCGCTGCTCTGGGGTCCAGCACACACACAAGCAGACCGAGACCAAGACCTGCTGGACCTGCTAGGGGTTGAGTTTGCGAGGCTTGCTGAGTAGCTAATAATATTAATAATGATAATGATAATAATTATATTATTATTATTATTATTATTATTATTATTATTATTATTATTATTATTATTATTATTATAATTATTAATATTATTATTACTATTATTATTACTTGTGTGTTCCATGTTACATTTTTTCCCCAAATACCAAGAATGTTGCTCAAATGCAGGTAATGTGTAGTTACTACCAAACTAGATCTGCACATTTAGAAAACATAAACTACTGGATTGCTGTCCAGACTGGTTCCAGACACCCCTAATGGATATGTTAACAAACTAGCTCACAGTGCCACTGTAAGCCCCACAACCTTACCAAGGAGCGAATAGTTTCTGGCAACTATTGAACATGACAATTCTGTCCACTCAGGGATCGTGGAAACAGTGTACTAATTTTCACTCAGTCACTTGTGCCCACTCGATCTCAGAGAGATATACAGAATAAACGTTGGTGACATTTTCAATAAACATTCATTAAACCTGCGTCATTCTAGTATGAAATTGTGTGTGCTGCAACAACCATTAGAGAGAAATAGATGTATACAGTAATAAGTACCAACAAAGTCCATAAAAGGTAGAATTCTACCATGGTGCTACAAAAATGAATATATGCTGATCGATTGGTTGAGTCTGAACGCAGAAGCCAAGAACCTGCAAGGCTGTGAGGCTGTGGGGGACTTCATTGAGCTCCGAGCTCCGAGACCGGTGTGCACGTGGAGGACTGCAGAGGACTGAGAAAGGCCTTTGGGGGTCTGACCCTCTGATTCGCTGTTATTAATTATTGTTGTTGCTGCTCTACTGGCCAACAGTGCTGGGGCTGATGCTAGTGTTGGCTCTGTGACCAGCATGGAGCCAGCGTGGAGCTGTTAAGGAGAGCAAGAGGAGTGCGTACAACGGCAACAGAAGCGGGACAGAAAGTGGCCTGTATTGGCCATGAGATGCATTGAGGAAGAGGTTTTAAGATAGACTAACCCTCTACTCACTTTCCTCACTGTGCTGTGCCATATTGCAAGTCCGAGGGGGCAAAATGCATAGGAACTAGTGCAAGGACCGGCTGGTGCCCCGCATTGTTTCTTATAGCTTATTTTCGGTTGTGCCTGTTTCTGTTTTGTATTACACTGTCCTGCCGCTTGCTATTAACTCCCAACTATCAACTACTCCTAAGCGGCTAGTGCAGAGTGCTTCAAGTGCTCACCTAGATTGTGAGCCTCCAAGACCACAAGTGCTGCGTGTGCAAGAGTCATACTCGGCTCTAGCAGAGAGTGATCGATGGGAAGATACAGAGGTGACCCAGCTAGGTCAAGGTGCAGACTACTGCTCAACCGGTTGAGCCCCACTCGCCTGTGCTCTAGTTGTATCTTGTTCACTTTTGGGCTGACTGCATTTTTATCCAATGCACTTTGCAAGGATGGACCCTTGGAGGAACCCCGGAGATCACGCCCAGCTCGGAGAGCCTGCATGTGCAAAAGATTTGGGAAAGCACAGGCCCATTTAAGGGTGAGGCAACAGTTTCTACAAGAGTTTGTTGGCCTGAGTGAAGCCTTTCAATGCTATCTTTGTGTTACCCCTGTGCCATTCTTGGAGCTCTTAGGCCTAGGTCATGAGGTCAGGTCGTTTAAGGGGACAGGCTCAACTCTCATTTCAAGAACAGCTACAAAAAAGTTGCAGAGCTGCTAGGAACATGCAAACCCGCTCCCAAAAGGATACCTTGCAGGCAAATTAGATAGTCTTTGAGAACCTTATGGCCATAACCGGGCAAACCTCAAGCCCAGGGGACGCATTGATGCTGTGGGGGCAAACTCACAACCAATCCTCTGTCGGGGGGAGAGGAGCCCACTTTTACCATCCCAGTATTAGGGACTCCTTTAAACAGAAAGGTGGTTGGTTGTGAAAGGAGCCTTGTGCCAGAATGATTCCTGCCCTGCATATTTATCCACGAAGATGCCACCGTTTTGTGCAATACCTCTACTCCGCTGGAGTACTTTCTACTGGCTGATCCAGTAAGTGCTACCTTGTTGGGTAAATTTGTAGTGCTTTTCCTTCACTGCAGCTGCGTAAAGGGCCAGATGATTTGTCCCCAGTGATCATGTGTGCTTGTAACTTTGCCACCGCGCCAAAAGGCGCCGAGATTCCTTGAGTGAGCTGTCCATCATAGTGGGGAAAGGGCGGGAAGACGTTTCATACAGCTAGTGTGTGGTGTTCTGGGCCAAACGGGAGGGGCCTATGCGTGTTCACATGCCTCTTGTGTATTAAGGGTCAGAGGGCGAGCAGTGCATCATAAGAGGAGAAAGCAGCCTCCTGGTCACAGGAACTACACGGGGATGGCGCTCATGGATGCAAAGACCTCCACGAAGTATTACAGTCATTTGTTTCCAACCGCAGGGATGGGGTTGAAGCACAGTTGCCCAGCCGCAACCGTGCTCACTAATGTTTTGGGCTGATTAAAACGCTACTGAATTTGAGCTTCAACTTGGGCACCTGTCTTATATCTGTAAGTGCTTCCTGTTGAGGTTTAATTTTTGGGACAGGAGCCTCGTGCCATACTTGTAACTATCCTCGACCCTGCTTCGAGGGTCAGAGCAGGGTCAGAGAATAGTTGCAAGTAGGCAAGGAGGCTCCGCTCTGGAAGCACTTACAGGGTTACAGCAGGTGCCCAAGTTGAAGTTAATTTCTTTGTAACCAGTTTGTAAATTTTGGAAATTAGCTTCAACTTGGGCACCTGCTGTAACCCTGTAAGTGCTTCCTGAAAAGAATTTGTCTCGCTCGCGGATTCACGGATTTTCCGCAATTGTGTGAGATTCGCAGCTTTCGAAATTGCAGAAATTTTCGGCCCATAGTTAGTTAATGACCAATTAATACCTTGCACATGTTCTCACATTTTGGATAAGATATCCGATCTCTCTAAAGTAGTAGATTCACTTGTTGACAAAGTAAAAAAAGCAGCTGGGAATCTATTTTTGGATGGAACTCCAGTCTGTAATAAGAAATTGGGAGTTAGTGTATCTAGTGTAAACAGGAAGCAGCAACACCTCTTGGTAAATATGTGTTGTGGTAATTCTAGGGCTCCAGAGGAGGCTGGTGGGGAGGCTGAGGTCAGTTTTGGTTCAGATGCACAAATAAATGAAGGTCATGTTACCCACGGAATCAAGAAAATCAAGTCAACAATAATTGCTAAATCCCCATGTTCGAGCTCCTGGGACAGTCTCAGTGATTGTCCCTCATTACTCAAAAGGGCAAGAAAAAGGTTGCGGAAAGCTCAGAATAAAACCTACTCACTCATTCATTCAATCCTCCAGGGAAAATTGATGTATTAAAGCACAAAGACTGACTCAGTGTCAGTGAAATTGCTCAACCTCCCTCGCAGCTCCACCAGTAAATGAGGCCTTCCACCGAGCCTTCAGAATATAGTCATTTATATACTCTAACACTCACATATACTGCCTTTCACATATGTAGTTACTCACACATGTACCACTGAGACATTCATTCACTCACCGACACAGCCATACACATACTCACCTACCCATACATCCCCTCACTAACACACTCCTGTTCCCATACACCCAGTGAATCACCCATTCACACATCCATGCAGTGATTCACACAAACCCCACCTACCCACACAGACACTCAGGCACCCATACAGATACTCAGAGAAGCAATCAATAGACACTCATGTAGCTACTCATCAACCCATTCAACCGCTTACATACCAACAGACAGACTGCTACAGTCATTCATAGATAGATCCATGCATTCAGTAAGACACGTTTAATCACTCACTTATACAGTCAGTCACACCTACTAACTCATCTATTCAGACAGTCATACACCCACTCATTCTTCAATACACCTTGGACTATATATATATATATATAAAACATATTTAAACTTTATAGAAACATACGGTCATTGGATGATGTCATTAGTGATGTCATTTGAGATGTGCTCAGTGATGTCACTGACCATGTCATGAGTGATGTAATATGTTGATGTCATCAGCAGTGAAGTGCGGGGGAACGAGTTATACTTAGCTCAACTAACTATAACGGCTGAATTTCTCTGGTTTTGTAAGAGTGAAATGTCTGAATAACTATAACATCCCTGAAACCCGTGATTTTTTTCAGTGAATTTCCATGTATTTTCTTCAATGATCATTTCTAACTATCACATTCCTGAAGCCTATCTCTTTTTCAGTGAATTTCAAAGGTTTTTTAAATGCTGATTTCTAACTATAACGTCCCTGAAACTTGTGTTTTTTTCAGTGATTTTCTAAGTTTTTTTAAATGCTCATTTCTAAATATAACGTCTCTGAAACCAATTTTTTTATATATATATATATATATATATATATATATATATATATATATATATATATATATATATATATATATATATATATATATATATATATATATATTACCTACTGGCGGTCGCCAGTAGGTATATATAGTTAGGATTTTTTCTCTATGGGATTTTTGAAAATTCTATGTCTAATAACTTTGGCGTTTGTGGACGGAATTGGCTGAAATTTCCAGGAAAATGGAACATTTTGTTTCTGAGCAGCCCCCGACAATTTGGGGGGGTTTCATCAAGGGGGGGGCGAGAAAAAAGGGGGGTCCCAAAACGCATTTTTCCCATGTTAATTTCCATAGGGCGGTTGGCCTCACTTTTAGCTCGAACGGCTGAATGGATTTGCACAAAACTTGGCAAAATTGTAGGGACTGTTAGCCTGATGTGCCTTTGCTAGGTCTCAATATATGTGCTCCAGTGGATTTTGAGTAATTTAGGTTCAAAAAAATATATATCTGGGCGGAGCCTAACCACACATCTGATCTGATTGGCTGTCAGCACTTCATCCAAGAAGTGTTGGCAGCCATCTTGGGACCAATATACATGATAGCACCTCATTAAAAAGCATTGTAGTTAATAGAGGGTTTTAGGACTTTAGTTACATTATCAATCATTTGTTGATGGTACCATACTCGTTTTAGGAATTGTGGTGGGTTCTAAGGTGATTTTACCATGTGAAAAAACCTTCTGCTGTGATATCATGAATATTGTTTGAAAGAAAACTAATATCTCATGATTTTCCCACAGTGGTTTGGAAGGGGATCTATAAGCTAAACTGAAAGCATATTTTCTGTAAATTCACATTATCTTTCTCAGTCATGTGAAAATGAAGTCTGACATTCTCAGTAAAACATGTACATCCAACAAGGACAGAGACTGTCAGTTGATTCCTTTGTGTTCTACTGCAGCCTCCTAGAGTGTTCTAAAGAACAACTAGAGCGCTAACAGTCCTACTTATTACAAAGGTATGGCACACCTGAAGCCATCTTGATTGGAATAAAGTGGTAACTCTTAAAACATTTAATTTAAAAAGAAACAACATGAAGGGGTATATTTTGCCATAGAAAGTATGATTAGTGCTGCAGAATGAAAAATTAGGGCACATTTTGAGTGACTTCCCAAATCCTTTTCTATTTCATTAAAACATTCTGACATGCAGTCTCCCAAAATGGCCACCAGAGACAAAAGAGCCCAAATGTAGCCCAAATATCACCCAGATGTAGCCCAAGTATAGCCCAATGACAGAATGTCCCAGAGTGTTCTAAAGAACAACTAGAGCGCTAACAGTCCTACTTATTACAAAGGTATGGCACACCTGAAGCCATCTTGATTGGAATAAAGTGGTAACTCTTAAAACATTTAATTTAAAAAGAAACAACATGAGGGGGTATATTTTGCCATAGAAAGTATGATTAGTGCTGCAGAATGAAAAATTAGGGCACATTTTGAGTGACTTCTCAAATCCTTTTCTATTTCATTAAAACATTCTGACATGCAGTCTCCCAAAATGGCCACCAGAGACAAAAGAGCCCAAATATAGCCCAAATATCACCCAGATGTAGCCCAAGTATAGCCCAATGACAGAATGTCCCAGAGTGTTCTAAAGAACAACTAGAGCGCTAACAGTCCTACTTATTACAAAGGTATAGCACACCTGGAGCCATCGTGATGGGAATAAAGTGGTAACTCTTAAGACATTTAATTTAAAAAGGAACAAAATGAGGGGGTATATTATGCAATAGAAGGTATTATTAGTGCTGCAGAAAGAAAAATTAGGGCACATTTTGAGTGACTTTTCAAATCCTCTTCTATTTCATTAAAAAATTCTGACATGCAGTCTCCCAAAATGGCCACCAGAGACAAAAGAGCCCAAATGTAGCCCAAATATCACCCAGATGTAGCCCAAGTATAGCCCAATGACAGAATGTCCCAGAGTGTTCTAAAGAACAACTAGAGCGCTAACAGTCCTACTTATTACAAAGGTATGGCACACCTGAAGCCATCTTGATTGGAATAAAGTGGTAACTCTTAAAACATTTAATTTAAAAAGGAACAAAATGAGGGGGTATATTTTGCCATATGAATTATGATTAGTGCTGCAGAAAGAAAAATTAGGGCACATTTTGAGTGACTTCTCAAACCCTCTTCAATTTCATTAAAAAATTCTGACATAGTCTCGCAAGATGGCCACCAGAGACAAAAGAGCCTAAATGTAGCCCAAATATCACCCAGATGTACCCCAAGTATAGCCCAATGACAGAATGTCCCAGAGTGTTCTAAAGAACAACTAGAGCGCTAACAGTCTTACTTATGACAAAAGTATGGCACACCAGAAGCCATCTTGATTGGAATGAAGTGGTAAGTCTGAAAACACTCAATTTAAAAAGGAACAACATGAGGGGGTTAATTTTGCCATAGAAAGTATGATTAGTGCTTCAGAAAGAAAAATTAGGGATCATTTTGAGTGACTTCTCAAATCCTCTTCTATTTCATTAAAAAAATTCTGACATGCAGACTGAAACATGCACTTTGAATACCAGCAGCAGACGTCCCTGGTGAGCAGTAGCTTTACTACAGTGATCTAATGTGCAACTAGAGTGCTAACATTCAGAATTTATGGCAAATGTGTGACACATCTGAATGCCTTCTTGATGGAACCAAAGTAAACAAGCATTGAAAATGCAATAGATCTCGCCCTCATTTAAGTTAAAGCCATTCTGTTTGTAATGAGGTGGCTTTTTAGCTTTGCTTTTATTAGTGTTTTTTCAACTTTCATGTAAATAACGCACCGTTTTCACCAAATCGACTTTGCCCAAGCACACCCTTCCCTTCGGCCAACAAATCCCAAAAATTCGGCACACCTGCCGATCTACTCTCCCTACAGCTCACCCAAGCCCCGTCCCTCTAGCGCAACTGGAACACCCCAAATTCACCTTCTCCATGCGCACCAAAAACTCCCATTAAATAACATGACAATTCGCTACTCCGCACAAAAATTGCTCTTTAAAGCACTTCCACTGCTCCGATCCGCTTCAAACTTGGCTGGACACTAGTTCCAGAGATTCACTAACATCTCACCAAAAATCAGCCCAATCCATCAACTGGAACGGGGACGAATTTCAACCCGAATACGCGCCCCCCGCAAACACAAAAAAAAGCCATAAAACGGCCAAATCTCGACCAAAAACCGCCAAAATCCCTCAAAACCTTGCCAACACCAATACGCACGAAACTGAACCGGCCCCTCAGCCCTAGGCTCCGGGAACCCTACTTAATTGACCCAAAAGCCCTAAAAAAGCAACATAATACACACGAAAACGCCCTAACAACACTAAAATGCATATAAGTATATGTATGCATGCATTTATGTTTGTATTTATATGTAGATATACAGATGATATATGTTTATATATGTATGTATATATATATATTCACTGAAAAAACCATAGGCTATAGACCATATATAGTTAGGAATTAGCATTTACAAAACCTTGAAAATTCACTGAAAAAACCGTAGGTTATAGACCATATATAGTTAGGAATTAGCATTTACAAAACCTTGAAAATTCACTGAAAAAACCATAGGTTATAGACCATATATAGTTAGGAATTCGCATTTACAAAACCTTATTTTACTCACACAAAACCATTGAAATTCCATATATAGTTAGTTGCACTAACTATATATCGCGCACCCGCAATCCACTGCTGATGATGTCACATATTACATCATTCATGACATGGTCAGTGACATCACTGATGACATCACTGATGACATCTCAAATGACATCACTGATGACATCACTGATGACAACATCCAGTGACTGTATGTTTCTGTAAAGTTAAAATATGTCTTACATATTGAAGAATGAGTGGATGTATAAGTGTCTGGATGAAGGATTTAGTAGGTGCATGACTGACTGTATGAGTGAGTGATTAAATGTGTCTCACTGAGTGCATGGGTTAGTGACTAAACTGTCTTAATTTGTGCATCATTATGTCTGTTGTTCTGTAAACTGTTGCATGTGTTGATAAGTAGCTATATGAGTAACTATATGGGTTATTGATTGGTTGCCCAAGTATTTGTATGGGATACTGAGTGTGTGTGTGGGTTGCTGGGAGGTGTATGACTCTGTGCATAGATGTGTGAGCAGTTGATTCACTAGATGTATGGTTTCAAAAGTGCATGTGGAAACAGCTGAATGGGCGGTTGACTGTGTGCATGAGTGTATTGGTGAGTGAATGGATATCTCAGTGCTACATGTCAAAGTAAGTACATATGTAAAACACAGTACATGTGAGAGTTGACATATATAAATAACTGTGCATAAGAGCCAGTGAATGTGTGAGTGGCTGTATGGATCATTGTGAACTTGTATCAGGGATTGTATAAGAGAGTTAATATGTGTTAGTATATGTTTGAATAAGTAAAGTTTGTATAACTGTATAGTTGAGGAAATGGAGGTGTGATTGATTCTTTGATTGACTGACTAGGTGTGTGAGTAACTCCATGGATGAGTGACAGTCTGTGAGTGTCTGTTTACACTGATTGTATCTGAGGTTATATTAGAGTCTGAAGAGGTTCATCGTATTATCACATGAATGATATCATCAGTGATGTGATCAGTAATGTCAAATGAGATGTCATCAGTGATGTCATCAGTGATGTCATTTGAGATGTCATCAGTGATGTCATTTGAGATGTCATCTGTGATGTCATCAGTGATGTCACTGACCATGTCATGAATGATGTAATATGTGACATCATCAGCAGTGGATTGCGGGTGCGCGATATATAGTTAGTGCAACTAACTATATATGGAATTTCAATGGTTTTGTGTGAGTAAAATAAGGTTTTGTAAATGCGAATTCCTAACTATATATGGTCTATAACCTATGGTTTTTTCAGTGAATATATATATATATATATTTATATAAAACATAGGTTTCAGGGGCATTATATTTAGTTGAACATTTGACTCATATAGAACCAGAAAAATGTGTCTGTTATATACAGTTGACCTAACTATAAATCACGCACCCACAATGCACTCATGATGATGTCACATATTACATCACTCATGACATGGTCAGTGACATCACTGATGACATCACTAATGACATCTCAAATGACATCACTCATGACGTCACTGATGACATCATTCAGTGAATGTGTGTTTCTGGAAAGTTAAAATTTTTTTCATGTATATATCTATGCCAAGGTTTATTGAAGAATTACTGGATTTACAGGTGCCTGAATGGATTATTTAGTAGGTGCGTGGCTGACTGTATAAGTGTGTGATTGATCGTGTCTTACTGAATGCATGGGTCAGTGACTAAACTGTGTAAAAGTCTGAATTAGTCTAATAGTTGGTGTGTAAACGGCTGCATGGGTTGGTGAATAGCTACATGAGTGTCTATATGGGTTCTTGATTTGTTGTCTGAGTATTTGTATGTGTGTCTGAGTATCTGTGGGGGTGGGTGGCAGGGTATGTGACTGCATAGAAGTCTGAGTGGGTGATTCACTGGTTGTATGGATTCAAAAGTCCATCTAGAAAGGTCTGTATGGATGAGTTAGTGTGTGTATGGGTATCTTGGTGAGTGAATGAATGTCTCAGTGGTATATGTGTAAGTAACTACATATGTTTTAAGGCAGTATATGTGGGTGTTAGAATATATAAATGACTATACGTGAGAGTACGTTATTTGAAGAGTGTGTGTATAAATGAGTGTCTGCTTGTATCAGTGATTGTATAAGACAGTAAGTATCTGTTAGTATCTGCAAAAATAAGTGATGTGGTGTATGTATAAATAGCGGAGTTTGTGTGTGTAACTGTATACATGAGTAAATTGGTATGTGATTGATTCTTTGCATGACTGACTAGGTGTGCGAATAACTCTATGGATGAGCAGCGAAGTGTTACTGTATGTTTAGGTGTATGATTGCATATTACAGCACTGTATTGATGAGTAACCTCATGTGTAAGTGACTGGATGTGTGTACAGACCTAGGAATTAGTGAGTGGTTTGCAGTATCTAGCATTGTTGTGTGTATGGTTTCAAAAATAGTAGTCTGTATTTTAGAGTGTGTGTATCAAGCTTTATATTAGGGCATCAGTATTTACATCAGATTTTAATGTAGATGATGTCATCAGTGATGTCATTTGAGATGTCGTCAGTGATTTCAACAGTGATGTCACTGATCATGTCATGAGTGATGTAAAATGTGACGTCATCACCAGTGCATTGCGGGCGCGCAAATTATAGTTAGCTCAACAAACTATAACACGCAAATTTCTCTGGTTTTATATGAGTCAAATGTTCAACTAACTTAAACGTCCCTTAAATCTATGGTTTTTTAGTGAATTTCAAAGGTTTTTTAAATGTTAATTTCATATTTTAATGTTTATAAAACCTATATTTTTTCAAATATATTTTTAAATATTTGGAACTCTATTATACTTCTTTTTCTTAACTTTAAAAATGATGTAATGTTTTATATCTTCCCCCAAAAATATGTATCTCTATTTTTTGGGGGCGAAAACTGCACTCCCATACCAGTGCATTAAGGGCGCGCGAGTTATAGTTAACTCAACTAACTATAACAGGCACATTTCTCTGGTTTTATATGAGTCAAATGTTCAACTAACTATAATGTCCCTGAAACGTATGTTTTTTTAGTGAATTTCTAAGTTTTTTTATTGCTAATTCCTAACTATACGTCTGTAAAATCTATCTTTTTTTCAGTGAATTTCAAAAGTTTTTTTAAATGTTAATTTCATATTTTACTGTTTATAAAACCTACATTTTTTCTAATATATTTTTAAATATTTGGAACTCCATAATACTTCTTTTTCCTAACTTTAAAAATAATGTAATGTTTTATATCTTTCCCCAAAAATATGTATCACTTTTTTGTTGTTGAGAAAACTGCACTCCCATACCAGTAGCGTATCAAGCTCCATTGCCACGTGAATCTGATCCACCATATTGCTAAACTCGTAAATGATGCGTATTTCGTATCCGTTGGGATCGTGACACCGCGTCCCGCAGAACATCAAATACGCATGAAGTTGCCCCAGCTGCTACTTTGTTATCCGACGGGAACGCAGTACCAAGCCTCACGTTACGTCATGTACGTATGGGGTCGCGCCCGTTGCGCGTTGCATATGCGATGAATGCACACTGCCAGGCCCTGTGTTACATAACAGACATGTGGTGTCACGCCAGTTACGCCATTCCCTCTATTTTTTCGCTCAAAAGTATATGTAAATAACTTTAAACAGTATGACAGCAAGCGATAATCTAAAATATTTTAAACATTTATATCTTTCTAACTGCAATAATCTTATATTATGATAAATATATTTTCTCAAAATCGCGTCGGGTGCGGCGTCCTTGCACGCTCTGTGCGCGATTGCCATGTGACCTTAAAATAAGCATTTGATTAGTTCATAACATTTCCCATTGTAACAGTTGGACAACCCCACCCATTTTAGTCATTCTCTCTACAGCGTTTGATGAGAAACACCACTTCACCGTAAACAACTTTTTTGAAAAGTTTTTTGTCTGTGTACACATATCTTATACTACAGACAACATGCATCCATCATCTGGATCAATCTTCATTGTGTGTACATTAGGCCGTCCACGTGTGATGGTCATGCATCTCAAACATTACATCAAAAAACAAGGGTGTGTTACACGATGCCCCTGGTGTGTGTGTGCACATTATTGTGCTGCCTTTCGGCCTTGGTATTGGTGGCTCTAAGGAGTATCATGAGCCCCGGACAGAGTGCACATCCTAGATCACATGTGACAAACAGTAATGTGTAGATTTATTTTGCTGTACGCTCTGTTGCCAGGCTTTACCAATATAGTACTGTGTCATATGTCAGACTTTCAGATTCACGTTTGACATATATTGCTTGACTGTAATGAGCGTTATCAATGTGTATGACGTAGCCTCACTACTGATCCTGCCTCCATCTGAGAACATTCACATGTGTACGCTTCGCAATAGCAACACTTTCAATAATACCGCACACCATTGACATGCATGTCTGCACATATCCACAACCTTGACAACGACATGTAATGTCCACCATTCAATCTTTTCGAACAGCATCTCATTAGCGATAGTTGCCGTTCTCCTGATACATGCTACATTAATATAAATTGCGCATTCTGCAACGTCAAAACTACAAAAGAAACACATGACAACACTTCCTGGCCAGGCAGGAACTGAACAACGCCCAGATCCCCTGAACAATTATTCACACCCCTACGCTGACCTGGCAAACGAAAGCCCAGCCCACTTTGCCTATGTATAAATAGGATAACGGTGACGCCACATGTCCCAGTTCTTCCACACTGCCTCAGGTGATATGGCCGCATCCATCTCGCATATAGTGGAGAAGTGTGGCTCACCGGTAAGAGGCGGCAGACCCAGAAGCAGAGGTCGGCCCGGGACCAGGGTTCCATTCCCGACGCGGCAGGGTACGAAACCAATGTCAGCGGGCTCGATAAATCTCGCCTCTGTGCCTCTCTAACCATAGGTCCCACTCTGCAACTCTGGGCAATAGCTTGCTTAATCTCCACAACGGCCCCCTCGCTGCCGGGGATGCCTGGCTTCACCTTGGGGATGCCCAATAGGGACCATCTCACAGGGAAAGCCAGGACGGGTTCCCCAGCGGCACACAGCGCCAAGAAACCCTGGGGTGAACGTGCGCTCTACAAATTCATACCAACAACATATCACAATGCGTAATAAAAAAAAGGGATCAATAAGGTGTACACCATCCTGTCAATCAACACTGGTTCTAAATTGTGAACCCTACTGCCCGTCGTGTTTCCAAAGGGATTCTTGAGGTGTACCCCATCCTGTAATCAACACTACAACTGAATTGTGAACACTGCTGCCTGTAGTGTTTGCACACACAACAATGACAGCAAGTGAGCAGTAGGGCCTGGGTGCACATGGCCTGCAATTGAGGCAGTGCTGTGGGAGGGGTGTGGTGCATCAGCCTGGGTGCGCAGGTGCGAACAAGCGATGTTGCTTGCATAATGATGTGATCTCTGACCTCATTCAGTCACATCTGTGTCTAATTTTTAAGACCTGCTGGACCGTACTGTAGGCCTGAGACAGCGGGCAGCACTGCCCTGCAGACATGTGTTGAGCGCAATGCTGTGGGAGGTGTGGAGTCCATCAGCCTGAGTGTGCAGGTGTGAACAAGCGATGTTGCTTGCATAATGATGTGATCTCTGACCTCATTCAGTCACATCTGTGTCTAATTTTTAAGACCTGCTGGACCGTACTGTAGGCCTGAGACAGATGGCAGCACTGCCCTGCAGACATGTAAATGTAAATGTAAATGTAAATGTAAATGTATAGGCATTTATATAGCGCACTACTTACCCGGAGGGTCCCAAGGCGCTTCGACCGCTGAAAAACCCTTCCTGGCTTCCCTGAGAGATGGTCCCTTAATGGGTATCTCCAGGGTGAGACCAGGCATCCCCGGCGGTCCCGTTAGTGAAGATGAGGCAAGCTAATGCCCAGAGTTGCCGAGTGTGATCGCTGATCAGAGTGGGCACCGAGGCGAGAGAATTATCGAGTCCGCTGACCCTGGTCCAGAAACCTGCCGCGCCGGGAATCGAACCCTGGTCCCAGGCCGTCCTCTGCTCTCCGGTCTGCCGCCTCTAACCAGTGAGCCACACTACAGACATGTGTTGAGGCAGTGCTGCAGGAGGTGTGGGGTCCATCAGCCTGAGTGTGCAGGTGTGAACAAGCGATGTTGCAGTGCATAATGATGTGATCTCTGACCTCATTCAGTCATATGTCTGTCTAATTTTATGGACCTGCTGGACCATTCTGTATGCCTGAGCCAGCTTCAGCGCTGCCCTAAAGACATGTGGCGTTGGCTTTTAGGGCACTGTAGTGAGCTCATTACTAAGTGTACATGCACACAGGCTTCCGCCACTGCATTACACGCGCAAATTATGCTTCTAGCATGCGCTCTGTTCCTTTGTATGTGAATCCCTGTTATAACATACTATTATTTAACCTTGTGTATTTTCGTGCACTCCAACTCCTCTTTGAACCACAATTCCTATTAATAGTTTGTAGATCATACTTAAAAAACTAAGGATGCACTCAACTGGTGTTTTCTATTAAGCATGAAATAAACCTTCATTTACCACCAGACGTTTCCACCATCAAATTATTTCTCCCTTTTTAGACACTGAGTTGTCCGAAAATGGGCAGAGCAGGTGCTCATCCCGTGATGATGCCCTCTGCATTCTGACACCTTCCATCGTGCTCTCCCACCCTACAAAAGTACCTTGGACTCGAGGCTTGCACCGGCACGTCGTTGGACACACCGATGGTGGCAGGTGAGCAGTGAAGCCTTTGTGCGCAGGACCTACAATTGAGCACAGTGCGGTGGAAGGGGCTGGGGTGCATCAGCCTGGGTGCGCAAGTATGGACAAGTGGTATGGCCGGCCGTAAAAATGTGATCTGATGTTATTCAGTCTGTCTCATTTAACGACCTGCTGGACCGTAATGTATGCCTGCGCCAGCGGGCAGCGCTGCCCTATAAACACGTGTAGAGTGCGGTGCTGCGGGAGGGGTACGGTGCATCAGCCTGGGTGCGCAGGCCTGAACAAGCGATGTTGCCATGCGTAATGATGTGATCTCTGACCTGATTCAGTCTCATCTCTGTCTCATTTTAAGGACCTGCAGGACCATACTGTAGGCCTGAGCCAGCGGACAGCGCTGGCCTACAGACATGTGGCGTTGGCTTTTAGTGCACTGTAGTGAGCTCATTACTAAGTGTACATGCACACAGGCTTCCGCCACTGCATTACACACACATCATGCTTCTAGCATGCCCTCCGCTCATTTGTATTTCAATCATTGTTCTAACATATTATTATTTAACTTTGTGTATTGTTGTGCACACCAACTCCTCTTAGAACCACGATTACCACTAACAGTTGTTAGATCGTACTTCAAAAACGAAGGATGCACTCAACTTGTGTTTTCTATTAGCTTGAAATAAACCTTCATTTACCTCCAGACGTTTCCACCATTAAATTATTTCTCTCTTTTCAGACACTGAATTGACTTAAAATGGGCGGAGTGGGTGCTCACTCCTTCATAATGCCCTCGGCATTCTGACGCCTTCCATCGTGGTATCAAGACACCGTCCCGAACGGAGACCTTCCTCTTCCACCCTACAAAGGTACCCCGGACTTGGAGCTTGCACCAACACTTCGTTGGACACACCAATGGTGACAGGTGAGCAGTGAAGCCTCGGTGCACAGGACCTACAATTGAGCACAGTGCAGGGGAAGCTGCTGGGGTGCAGCACCCTGGGTGCACAGGTGCATGCAAGCGATGTTCCCATAGCTAATTATGTAATCTCTGGCCTCATTCATATGTTTCATTTTTAGGACTTGCTCGACCACACTCTTTCTTGTGGACCCCAGCATCCTAAACAAACAGGTGATGGGACGTAACACTGAGGGCTGGGTGCAATAGGCCGACGCTCTCTCTCCTCCTCCCTCTGTTCTTTTGACTCTCCCTCCCCTTTTCCCTCCACCCACTCCCTCTCCCTCCCATTCTCACTATCTTCCTTTCATTCAGACTACCTTTCTTTTCCTCTTCCACACGGCACACATATTTATGTTTCATTTTTGTCGTTCAGGTTTTGTATGCTGCTTCCGAATGAGTCCCACCCCCGTATTTCATGTTAAACTGTTGTTTGATCTAATAAACTTGCGTTTCCATTTATTTGTGTTGTTTTAATAGAGATTTTTTTTTCCAATAAATAAGTGAGTGTATAGGTCTTCTTTTTCTGACAACATTGTCTGTAGTTTATTGTGAAACTCGCCTGTTTATAGGAGATTTAGAGAGAAAACATTTGTAATTTAGCAGTGCACCTACCAAATATAAACCAATAGACTTACATAAATGAAGCCTGCGTAATTCTACAACTGCAAGGGTTCTATGCGTGTATCAGTTTATCACACCATGAGTACTGCCCGTGTGATTACAGAGCCAATAAGGCACTGCCTAACACCACCACGACTTCAGGTACTGCCGAGGCACACCCTGCATTTTTAAGTAAAGCACCGGAGGGTGGTGATCCCCAGACTTCAGTTGACCTCGAAGCCCCCTGAACAATTAGTAAATAATACCCGAGAAGGTAGCAATTACGTACGCTACTAAATGTCTCTGTGCCCTTCCGCACCTAATTTACATGTGGCACACGCGTCGACCCCTCGCCAGCACAACCTTAACAACATCACCTATGCCGACAATACCCAGCTCATTCTCACCCTCACCAAGGACCCGCACACCGCCAAAACCATCCTCTACGAGGGAATGAGGTCCATCGCTGACTGGATGAGAAGCAGCCGTCTGAAGCTGAACTCAGACAAGACGGAGGTCCTCATCCTCGGACCAACCCCTCAGCCTGGGACAACCCGTGGTGGCCGAGCACGCTGGGAACAGCTCCGACATCGACTGACCATACACGCAACCTATGATTCGTCATCGACTCCTCCCTCTCCGTGTCTAAACAGTCAACGCCATCTCTTCCTCCTGCTAAGAAGGATCTACAAGTGGCTCCCGACTGAAACAAGAAGAACAGTGACACAGGCCCTGGTCAGCAGCAGGCTAGACTACGGCAACGCACTCTATGAAGGAATCCCAGCCAAACACCAGCGCCGACTACAACGCATCCAAAATGCCTCAGCCCGACTGATCCTCAACATGCCCCGCCACAGCCACATCACCCCCCACCTGAGAGACCTACACTGGCTCCCGGTCGACAAGAGAATCACCTTTAAGCTCCTCACCCACGCACACAAAGCCCTCCACATCGCCGGACCAGCCTACCTGAACAGCAGACTCAGCTTCCACACCCCCACCCACCAACTCCGCTCTGCAAGCCTCACCCTCGCCACTGTCCCCTGCATCCAACGAAAGACCTCCGGCGGTAGATCCTTCTTCTACCTCACCGCCAAAACATGGAACAGCCTCCCGGACCACCTACGGCAGACCCAGGATCTACTCACCTTCAGAAGACTCCTCAAGACCTGGCTCTTCGAGCAGTAGAGGCACCCCCCTCCCTTCAGCACCTTGAGACCCTCACGGGTAAGTAGAGTGCTTTACAAGTTCCTTGATTGATTGATTAAGATCCCCAGTACTGCAGAGACCCTGCAATATAATATTAGGATTAACCTCGGAACCTTACCCACCAGGAGCCTAATTTAAATCAACGAGTGAGACCCCATTTTTTTTCTCCATTTTCAACATCCAGATCCGCTCTATTAAAGCGATATAAGGTTTTCCTCCTCTCGCTTCAACTAATCAAACAAGGATTTTCTATCACAGGGTGGAAGCAATGCACCCACCCTCTAATAGCAAACATAAATGTCTAGCGGATGCACACCCCAGGACATTCTATGAGCTCCGCCTGGGAGGTCCAGCTCCCTAGGACCTACTTACACAGATGTACTACAGCGACCAGAGTGTAGTGAAGAGGCAGAGAAAGCGCAAAATCTAAAAATATAAATCCTACCAGAGGTCGGATGACATAGTTCAATGAGCCAACAACCCTGGGATAAGTAGAAACAGCTACACAAAGAAAATGGGTCTTCAGCACAACGCAAGCAACTTTGAAGTTTTGGTGAGTGCTGTCTTTTTTTTACCTTCTCCTGCTTATTGCCAAATTTATGTAGTGAAGAGGCAGACAGCAGTGGATCTGATATGTAGATTCATTGCAGGAAATCAGGACACCTTAAACACCCACCAACAGGAGCATACAGCAAGGCAACCATCTTCTCCAGCACTGTGTACAAACTCCCCAAGGTTCCCCTCATGACAGCCCTACATTCTAACATTACAAACTTACATTCTAGTAGAATTACATACTCACATTCTACTATATCTTACATTTGAATACTACACAGAGCACATGACTTTACAGCAATGAGCTCATGGTTTCATCCAGGAGTCTTCAGACCGATAGGGGTGAGTAGTTCACTTTCCACTCCCTGTATTATATGAACGCAACCTAACACTACTTCCACAGGTACACTACAGCACACAGAGCACATCACTTTACAGCAATGAGCTCCCGATTTAGCCTCACGCTTTTTCCCCGAGTCTTCAGGCCAGTAGGAGAAAGTAGTTTGGTACCCACTCCCTATATACTATAAACGCATACTAACACCACTTACACAGTTATAATACAGCGGCTAGTATCCTACAGCATCCAGAGCCCATAACTTTACAGAAATCAGCTCGTTTGGTCCTGAGTCTTCACACCGTTAGGCGTGAGTACGTCGGTTCCGGTATAGTATAAATGTGCGGTAGCGGTCAGTAGTTTGCTTCCCACTCCCTGAATAGTATAAACTCCTACTAACACTACTTGCACAAGTATACTAAAGCATCCAGAGCCCATCCCTTTACAGCAATCAGCTCAGTTTGATCCCCGAGTCTTCACACCGGTAGGTGTGAGTACTTCGCTTCAGGTACAGTATAAACGTAAGGTAGTGGTCAGTAGTTCTCTTCCCACTCCCTGTATGGTATAAATGCCTACTAACACTTCTTTCACATGTATACTACAGAGCCCAGAGCCCATCCCTTTACAGCAATCACCTTGGTTTGATCCCAAAGTCTTCACACGTGTAGGTGTGAGTACTTCGCTTCCCGCTTCCAGTATAGTATAAACGCACAATAGGGGTCAGTACTTTGCTTCCCACTTCCTGTATGGTATAAACGCCTACTAACACTACTTGCACACGTATGCTACAAAGACCAGAGAACATCACTTTACAGCAATGAGCTCACGGTTTAGGCTCTCGGTTTCATACCCAAGTGTAGCAGCATATCATCTCAGCACCATGTCACTCTGAGCAACACCGCACTTTCAGACTGGTAGGAGTGACTACTTCGCTTCGCACTCCCCCACAGAGGTTACAGTGCTTCTACCCTCCTTTCCTACTTATTTTGCCCTTTTTCCCCTTACTCGCTTCAACGGAATTACAAAATGGCAGCCAACACTTCCTAGTTGCAACCGCTCGCAGCGCTCTCAACCAATAAGCAGCAAGCACGTGCTCATAACGCTGCAGCCAATCAGATGTCATAATTCCCAAATATCGATATCTGTATATTTTGATATTTCTCAAAATCTACTGAACGGCTTTACACAAAATAAAGAAAAACGTGCTTTCTAGACCAAGACCCTTTCCCCTGCTAAATTTGGGGTAATTCCGTTCACCCGTACGGCCTGTAGCCTTGTCTAAAGTTTGCAATGGAAATTAACATGGAGAAAACATGTTTTGGGACCCCCCTTTTTTCTCGGGCCCCCTTGACAAATCACCTCCACATTTTCAAAATAGGAGCTTATATCAACAGAGGGTTTGTTTTGAAAATTTCATGAAGATTCATCAAACGATGCCAAAGTTATCAGCAAAACAAAAAATGTTCTTCATATGGAAACTAGGTCCTAACTATAACTACCTACTGGGGACCGCTAGTAGGTCATATATATATGTGTATGTATTACCTACTGGCGGTCGCCAGTAGGTAGTTATAGTTAGGACCTAGTTTCCATAGGAAATCTGCAACATTCTATTTGCATTAACTTTGGAGCCTGTGGACGAATCTTTGTGAATTTCTCAAAGAAGATGGCTCGGTCCGCTGCGCTCCTTCCCTGAAAGTTTTGGGGGCATTCGTCAAGTGGGGGCTGAGATAGAAGGGGGGTCCCAAAAGGTGTTTTCCCCATGTTATTTTCCATAGGACGTTTAGACACGGCTATAGCTTGAACGGCTGAATGGATTTATGAGAAATTTGGCAAAAAGGTAGAGTCCGGCTCGCAGATTACGCTTTTCTTTGAATGGTGTAAATCCGTTCAGTCGTTGCTGAGAAAATTAAAGTTAAAATCAATTATATATCTTTAAGCGTGCACGGGTGCGCGCACTAGTGCGGCTGTGCGCAAGCGGAATTCTGATTTGCTGTTTGACGTCTGTCAACATTCGATTCAGAGGAAATCAGGAAGTGTTGACCGCCATTTTTTTAGTGCGAGTGAATATATTGTAAAGAACAAAGGGGCAGAACATGGAAAGGGGATAAGGTAGAGACTCTCTGGCCCCGTAGGTTCTCTCAGGGGGTGCAGTAAGGACCCCCAAAGCCAAAAAGAAACATTTTCTTTTTGCAAAAAAGTTGCGGGGTGCGCGCACCCGGTCACGCACTGCTATTTACAAGAGAGTGAAAAACTATAGCGGAAAGCGTGGAAAGGGGGCAGAGTGGAGACTCCCTGACCTCCTAGTTTTCTCAGGGGGTTCATTAAGGACCCCAAAAGTCTAAAAAACCATTTTTTTTTTGCAAAAAAGTTGCGGGGTGCTCGCACCCGGTTGCGCACGGCAAACAAAAAAGATTAAAAAAATGGAGTTAAATTACAAGTTTGAGTGTTTAGATGTAAGTTGGCTCTAAAAAGAGCTGTTGTGTTAATTGGGTGTTTTTTATACCTATAAGTAAGTACCGATGCAGAGTCTCATGTTACAGAGGAAGATTCTATTCCCCTCATCCATGAAATGAACACCATCTCTCCTATAGATGCCTTGCATGTTGTAACGCAAGTTGTTGTGGTATATAGAACCCATGCTATAGTCTCTGAGGAAGGCAGAAACAGATTTATTTACATGTTTCCTTGCTTTCTCAATCTTTGGACAATGTTGATTGGACCAATTCCATTTCTGTCTTTGGCATATATTGGAATACCCAAAGGCAGTTTGAGGAAAAAGTGACATCAATTGCTGAAAGGTGTCCTTTAAAAGCATTTCCAGACCTACCCCAGTCAATGTGCCTATATCATTTCCAACACAGTGCACAATTATGAGGTCAGGTTGTGGGAGATGCATAAAAGTTTTCACCAATGGTATCAATTGGTGACCTGTTAATCCTCTAAGGCCAATCCACGTAATGTCCACAATTGGTAAATCAAGGTTGGAAATACGTCTGTTTGCTGCATATTTTTCACTCCAGTGAATATAGCTGTGTCCTAAAAGCCAAACTTTCATTTTCAAGGCAGATGCAGTAGTACTCCGATGGGTTCTGGAAGTGAAATGGCAGTTAGAAGCTGAGAGTTTTGATAAAAAAGTGGATGAGGTTTGGTGTACTTGAAAAACTAGAAATAATTGGTTGATTCTTACAATTCAAGATTGAAGACGAGGTCGCATGTTAATGTTTTTTTAAAACGAAAAATGCTATTGGTTGTGAAAAAATAATGAAAACTAACAAAGCAGTGGATAAGCAGGTGTGTTTGGAGGGAAATCAGCCTTGCTGGTTTGATTTGGAACATTGAGATATGAACTTTTGACCTGTGTCTTCAGCCTGGTGCAGAATGAGGTGTAACCATGGTAATAGCCAGAGAATGCAGAGGGTGAAGGGTGACCTTTATGTGACTTTAAAAATATTGAAAGGGACAACCAACTGAAATGTTAATTTGATTTTGAATTTGTGTGGGAACAAATATGATTGGTTATATAGACAAATATGAGTCTGTATTTAGAGGAAATCTGTGCCATTAATCTTTGGTTGCAGTGATAGAAGCATTATTCAGAGTTTCTGCAAACAAAAATTTGTTTTGTGACTGCCACTGTTCTACATGTAATAAAGCATTGGTAAAGGTGAGTCTCTAATTCTTTTTCATTGTGTTTCACCGTAAATTATGCTTTAGTCACAATAATTGTTTCTCTCCCTCACAGTCTCTGACTGACCTAATTTTTGTCTTTAGCACTGTTTTCTTTTCTTTCTACTACTCTTCCTTTTTGTTTCCTCACTCTTTCTATAAATTATTTGTTCTCACTTACTCCTTTCAAATTTCTCCTAATATGTTTCATTATCCTCAGTGCTCTTCACTCATCCTGTTATGTAATCCTTCACTGTTAGTTCTTTTTATTCACTGTCAGTCAGAGGCGCAACTGGAGCCAAATTTCGGGGGGGGACTAACAACATTTTTTGTTAGGGGGGCCTGAACGTTTAATCAGTAGGCAGAATGAAGCTGCAGGGGCTCTTAGAAGGGTGAAACAACTGCAAGACCTAATTAACATTCAAATGGTTATTTAAAGACATGTGCAACGTTCGGGTGCGGCTCTGTGTGTACCCGGGATCTGTCTTATCCCAGGCTGCCACACCCGCTGGGGGGGGCTGAAGCCCTGTGAGTTCAATGGGGGTTGCGCGCCTGCTGTCAGTTCTTTTTCCTTATTCTCCTTCCTCAGTTTCTTTCCTTCAACTGTAAATTGTAGTTTTGCAACCAGTTTTGGTATGCTGAATAAATGGTATATAAAATGTGTTTAAAACAGACAGTAATTATTTCACAGATTTGGAAGAGCTTTTCTGTAATCTGTAAAGATGGTGCAGAGATCGAGAGATGGTAAAAGCGGAGACACACATAGTGCAGGTAGAGAGAGAAATGGTAGATTACATGTGGCATCGTGGTCATGTGACTAAGATTAGATTGTGAATCAAGTTTTTTTTAAATTAATATGGATGAATAATTATATTAGTTGATGTGTTAAAAAGTCATTTCTTGAAGTTAGTCTTCATGAAATGTACTGCTACAGAATGTTAGGCAGAATGTCTGTTAGTTCTATTACTTGCCAAAAGATCCAGGGTGTGCTGTTGAAATGAGAAAGGAATGTTTTTTTTAGCATACATATATATGGTGTATTTTTTGCTAGTAAAGGTAGTGAGATGGTATGAGTAGAGACACATATAGTGTAGATAGAGAGAGACATGGTAGATTGCAAGTAACATCCTGGTCATGTATGTTAGATGAAACTGTGAGTGATTTTAAATGAATCTGGGTGAATAATTTGCTTACTTGATGCATTAAAAAATCATTTGTTGAAGTTAGTTAGGCTAGATGGTATGCACTGCTTGAGAATCTTAGGCAGCATGTTTGTTAGGCCTCGTCGTTGTCAAAAGATACATGGTGATTCCTTTTGGCAAGTAAGAGGTCTAACAGACTGTCGCAGGGATTCCGTGTTTAGACAGAACTGTGCATAGAGGCATGGAACCTCAGTGATTTACGATGTCCCAAATCTCACCTCAGTACCCAAAAATCGTCCACCAGAGTAGCAATCAGTGACCTATTGGTCATCATAAACTGCCAATGCTTAAGATACTCATAAACTTTCTCTCGGGGGCTAAATTTACAGTGTGGTTTGTGGCCGAGGGCTGCACTGGTGGGGGTGGGGTGAGAGGGGGAGGGGGCCGAGTAAAGTCAAACGAAAACTTGTGACCATGAGGTTGTACACAGATCCGTGCAGTAGATGCCTTCATCCATTGAGCTACTAGACCCAGCATATATAGATTTCTCTCCCTCCTGCAGTTTGTCTCCATCTCTCTCTCCCTCCTGCCCTCCGTCTCCATCCCCCTCTGTTATCTCACTGTGTGTGTGTCTGTCTGTGTCTGCCTTCAGTCCGGGCTGAGACAGTTTCCTCTGCGGACACACACAGACAGCTGCACCAAAGTACTTAGCAGGTCTTTAAAAGACCATTTACATAATTTTGAGGGTTTGTTGAAGCGCTACTGAATCTCCACTCTGGCAATTACCGCTCGCTCGGCCCCACAGAGCAGAGGGTTTGTCGTATTTCATTTCTTAGTGCCTCTGCATCTCCACTCTGCTCTGTGGTGGCCGGGAGAGAAGTGATTGTCAGAGTGGAGATGCAGGAGAGGTAAGAAGTGAAATACGACAAAGCCTCTGCTCTGTGGGGTCCGGCTGCAGCGGTGTTTGGTAACACTAAGAAATAATTTCTTTTAGCAGAGGTACGATTGTCTGCAAGGTCCGCGGGCCACCAAGAAAGGCTTGCCGGGCCATCACCGGCCCGCGGGCCATACTATGAGTACCCCAAGTAGACAAACCAGAACATGAACTTATTACACCTCAGGTTACGTGGAACACAGGAATACTCATTCAGTATACAATAATTTCAGTCCAGAATAAGGAGTAAAAGAGGACGTGTGGATATTTGAAATGTTTATTCAGTGATGCAGTGCTCTCGATGGCAGTATGTTATCTAATGCAAGCAAACATATTATAAGAAACAAAGTAATCGGCATAGTCACTAGTCCATAGAACACAAACGGTGCAAGCATAGTATGATGCAAAATGAATAGGGTTTAACAAAACGTATTTGTCACCTTCCCTAGCTAGTATATTATATTATACCTAAGAAGGTCTCTTTTGAGTTTAAGTAGAGCGACCATAACTCAAAATCCTAGTGGTTAGGGATCACATCATTAGCAACCAGCTCTCTGCATGCAAAGCACCATCAAGTGTGTTATGCTCTTGTGCAAAGCAATATAAAACGCGCCTAAAGCCAGAACTTGGCTGCAGCTGCATGTATGTTATCTGTAGGGACGTTCGAAGATCAGTGCTCAAAACAACTACTGTATTGAGATATCTTTGAAGGTTTCAGCACTCGCTGTACAGATACAGCTTGCCAAGCAAGGCTGATATCAGTGTAACAACATATTCTCGTATGAACTGAAAACATTTCACCAGGCTGAAAAGTAAAGCAGCAGATGTGTGTTGTGCGCAAAAAAGCAGCAGAAAGGAAAAATGGCGTTTAAACTCATAAAAAGCTCATGCTAACTTAACACAGTAATCAGGGCACATCTACATCTATCCATATATTACCCTGCCTTGCTCCGAGCACGTATCAGTTAAGATAAGATAAGATAAGCGACACAATTGTTGAAATCAGAGTTCAATAAAATGCTCAGTTCGAAATCGAGTAGGTGAGGAAAAAAAATGATGTCCACATAAAAATCTAAAATCTCACCAGCACGAAATTGAAATGTCCACTGTTAGTAAAGCCAAAAAGTCTGTTTATATAAAAAAAAAGTCCATAAAAGCTCGGAAAAATAGTGAGAGAAAAAAAAATTATGACATCAATGGCTTCAATAGGAGTCAGCCTAAAACTGAGTAGGCGAAATAAGCAGCAACCGCTTCTAAAAGGAAGTCACTGTTATCATCCGAAAACAAGGCAGCCATCCAATTCAATAGAGGAAAAAAACATACATGCTCTTCAATTACCAGAGCCTCTAGTACAATTAGAGGACAACTCGGTGGGTTTTCGATGAAGCTGTGTGCCAAGAAATGTTGCGCCACTGCGAATATATTCCAACGACCCAGAACTCCATGTATTGCTGCAAAGGCCATAATCCCTCCGTCAGAACAAAGCAATTCATGACCAATTAAAGTACTCATGAGATGATCGTAATCCACTTCAGGAGACACCAACTTGCAGAGACATAAGTCCAGGGCCCACATGAAATCACAGCTCAGGCAATGAAATACAGGCTGCACACAGGTGAAATAGGATAATCGAAATGATAATCCATATGATGCACTCAAAGTGGCGAGTGGCAGGACACCCTAGTACTCAAGCATCCTGTGGCGAAACAGTCCTAACTGCTCCAGCTCGTTTGAGAAGACAGGACGGACATCCATTTTGCAATAAACAAAACAGTAACAAAAAACCAGCAGCCAGTGCCCGCAAAACAGGAAGTCCACGAAATAGACCGGAGAATATGGAGTGAAGGAAAGCAGGAATGACTCCAAATATTTTCGGCAAAGAAGTCACTAAACCATTGCTCACTACTTTAAAAAAAAAAATGAGCCAGCCCCGAAGTTGAAGATCCGTTAAAGATTGTGTGAATCAGCTCACCAAATTGTAAAGGAAGGTCACTATTTAATAAGGCATGCACTTCTCTGCGAGTGTTAGCTAAGTGAAGGAGAAATGTTTGCAAGCAGATGTCAGGGTAACTTGTTTTTGTGACAATAAGGTTCTTGTTCAGCTCATCTTATTGAACTCTGAATTCAAGGCCGGAATTCGCAGCCAGATGGAAACATCAAGGTTCCCATGTGGTGGTGGATAAAGTAAATTCTTACAGGAAAGCATATGCTGAGTGACTATTATAATGTAAGCCGTGTCGTTCAATAACACATAGCAATCCTCATTGTTTAAAAGTAAATAAATCCCGTTAACCAATAAGGTAAAAGTCTGGATTATATCCTGCTCAACACCCGCTCGGTCCACAAACACGCCATTGACCTCTGGAATCTACTCGACACCATCTCTCCGGACGTCGCTTTCCTAACAGAAACATGGATGAATGCCTCTTCAGCCCCAGACATCACCATTGCCATCCCGGAAGGCTACAAGATCATTCGCAAGGACCGTACCGGCCACACAGGAGGAGGCATCGCTATCGTCCATAAGAAATCCATCCGCATCTCAACCAGCTCAGACGTCAATCTCGGCAACTCTGAACACCTCCACTTCCAGATCCACATCGACCCCAAGACCACACTCAGAGGCACCCTCCTCTACAGACCCCCAGGACCCCGCGCACAATTTAGTGAGGACATCACGGACTTCATCACTCCATACGCGCTCCCCTCCAAAGATTACATCCTTCTGGGAGACCTCAATTTTCACCTTGAAAAGAACAACAACCACAACTCCACCACCCTTCTGGACAACCTCGCCAACCTCGGACTTAAACAACTGGTCACTTCCCCCACCCACATCGCAGGTCACACACTCGACCCAATCTTCTCCTCGAGCAATCATGTCTCCTTCAGACACACTACGGCTCTCCTCTGGACCGACCACAGCTGTGTTCACTTTACCTACAACAAGCCCAAACCCAACAACCACCCCCAACCAACTCTGCAAAGAAACTGGAACAAAATCACCATCGACCAGATCTCCTCATCGCTTCTTCTAAACGCCCCAGCCCACTCCTCAAACCCCGACCAAGCCGCCAGCAACCTCACACTATGGTTATCCAACAGCGCCGACATCCTAGCACCACTGAAAAAACGACAAATCAAACTTGGCAGCAAGAAGGCCTCCTGGTTCAACGATGATCTTAAGAAATCCAAGAAACTCTGCCGCTCCCTTGAGAAGGCCTGGAAAAAAGACCCAACCTCCAGCACCAAGGACGCCTTCAAAAACGCCACCCGCATACACCACCAACTGATCCGAAAGGCCAAGAAAACCGCCTTCAAGGACCGACTAGATAGTAACGCCCACAACAGCAAGGAACTTTTCAACATCGTCAAGGAATTTACCAATCCCTCGGCCAACTCTAACGACATCACCCCCTCTCAAGCCCTCTGCGACTCCCTAGCCTCATTCTTCCACAACAAAATTGCAGACATCCACAACAGCTTCGACAAACAACCCGGAGACCAACCCACCGAACCACATGCTGGACCTTCACCCCCCTCGAACACCCTTAACGACTGGAACCCAATCTCCACTGAGGACACCATCCGCCTGATGAACTCTATCCACTCAGGATCCCCCACAGACCCATGCCCTCACCACATCTTCAACAAAGCAGACTCCATCATAGCACCGCACCTCCGAGACGTCATCAACTGCTCCCTCAACTCCGCCACCTTCCCGGAAAGCTGGAAACACGCTGAACTCAGCGCCCTTCTGAAAAAACCCACAGCGGACCCCACCGAACTCAAAAACTACCGTCCCATCTCGCTCCTTCCATTCCCGGCCAAAGTCATCGAGAAAGCTGTCAACAACCAGCTTGCCGCCTTCCTCGAAGCCAACAAATCCCTCGACTCCTCACAGTCCGGCTTCCGAGCAAAACACAGCACGGAGACCGCCCTCATCGCAGCAACGGACGACATTCGAACTCTACTGGACAACGGAGACACAGTCGCCCTCATCCTACTCGACCTCTCCGCAGCCTTCGACACAGTCTGCCATAGCACCCTTCTACAGCGCCTCAGAAACATCGGAATACAAGGAAAAGCACTGGAATGGATCACCTCGTTCCTCACCGGAAGAACCCAGAGAGTCCGCCTTCCACCATTCAAGTCAGAGGCCACTGAAGTCATCTGCGGCGTACCACAAGGATCTTCACTCAGCCCCACCCTTTTCAACGTATACATGAGCCCCCTCGCGGCCATCGCACGCCAACACAACCTCAACATCATCTCCTACGCGGATGACACTCAACTGATCCTATCACTCACCAATGACCCTAGCACCGCCAAAACTAACCTACACGAAGGAATGAAAGAAGTAGCCGAATGGATGAAACACAGCCGTCGGAAACTGAACTCAGATAAAACAGAAGTCCTCATCTTAGGTACCTCCCCCTCTGCATGGGACGACTCGTGGTGGCCAGAAGCCCTTGGAAAAGCACCCATCCCGACAGACCACGCACGGAACCTGGGCGTCATCCTGGATTCCTCACTTTCGATGAACAGACAAGTCAACGCCGTCTCTTCATCCTGCTTCAACATTCTTCGCATGCTCAAAAAAACATTTCGTTGGATCCCCACCGAAACTAGGAAAACGGTCACCCACGCTCTGGTCACGAGCTGACTGGACTATGGAAACACCCTCTACGCCGGTACTACCGCTAAACTCATGAAAAAACTCCAACGAATCCAGAACGCCTCAGCCAGGCTCATATTAGACATCCCACGTAAAGATCATATCTCTGGTCACCTAAAAAACCTCCACTGGCTTCCCGTCAATAAGAGGATCACTTTCCGACTCCTAACCCACGCACACAAATCACTCTACGAAATCGGACCAGAATGCCTCAACACATGACTGTCCTTCTACACCCCCTCCCGCCAGCTACGATCATCCAACCAAGCCCTCGCCACGGTACCTCGCATCAACAAAACCACCATGGGAGGCAGATCCTTCTCCTACCTGGCAGCTAAAACCTGGAACTCACTTCCCACTTACCTTCGCCTTACCCAGAACCACCTAGCATTCAGAAAGCAACTTAAAACGTGGATATTTGACAAGTAATTCCCCACCCCTCCTCAAGCGCCTTGAGACCCTCTGGGTATGTAGCGCGCTATATAAATTCTTTGACTTGACTTGACTTGACATCAACGAGTGATCCCGTGTTTCTGTACACTCATCTCTATTCAGATATTTTTCTTTCCCGTCCCTAAGGCATCTATAAGTGAAATGGAGCGACTAGGCTTCATGCAAGTAGGAGGTACTGAGCCACTCGTGTCTGCCTATGTCAAAATACTTCATGGAATTTCAAAACTTAAAAAGCGCGAAAGGTAGAGTAATTAATCCCTGGATTAGCCACGTTGCAGCTGTGGCTTCTGCTACTAAAAAGGGCAAAGACTCTAGGCGTTGAATGTGGAACATCGAAAAAGAAGCATGTCTCATGGAAAGCAAACGTTGTTTGTCAGTCAAATTTAAGAGTGCAAAGAGAGAGGAGACATTAACATAGTTTCAGGGCTTTAAGTGGGCCGGGTCTCTTCGGGTCTGAGCACCGGCAGTTTTTTTAAGGCAGGCTCGAAACGGGTCTCTATCGGGCTCTGTTTTGAGCCCTGGCACAGGCAGACTGTCTTTTTTCCCGGACTGCAGTGACAGCCTGCTGTTGCTGCAGTTCGAGAAAAAGGAATGTCTGACTAAATATCGAAATTCACAATATCGACGTACAAAAATATCGGAACAAAAATATCGAAATCAAAAATATCGGCTATCTATACTTAACTAGATATATACACAAATATCGATTTTTTAATATCGATATACAAAAACATCGTTTACTTATATATCGACTACATTAACATCGGAATACAAAAATATCGCTTTCTACAAAAAATAATGACATTAGCCATAATATCGACATCAAAAATATCGTGCACATCAATATCGGATTATGAGCTATATCGACTTTTTATATGCATCTGTTAGCATAATTAATTAACGTTTTATATGTTTTCACATCTAAATAAACACACTATACTTAAATTAATACTATAGATACACTATTAATTCGTCAAAAATATCCTATTGGTGTTATAATATCACCTACACATATAAAAATATTCTCTGCTAGTTTGTATAACTTTATAATTTTATTGGTTTTTCACTTCTATTACAAAGTAATCACAACTGAAATTCAAATATACTAACTAACCAATCACAACCCTAATTTTTTAAATGAACCAATAGCAAATTAACTACTACTGACACTCCCCTATATAAACAATTAAAATCTAAGCACAAACTACTTGCCAAAAGTCACTGAAGGAGATTCATCTCTATCCGAATTGCTGCACAACAACTAGAAGAACAAGACTATCAACCTACTATTACATCTTCTAAGTAAGTAAATAAAATATAAACTGCATTATTTACTACTACTACTTACTTACCTGCTAAATACCCAGTGCCCCTTTGCTATTCATACTACTTAACATGCTAAATATTTAAATAAAACTATTTTTTTAGATACTACGACTCCTGACTATTCAACTCAAAATAAGGACATCTGTACTATTTCTACAATACATTTTACTAAGTAAGTATTATGCAACTGAAATAAATGTGGAAAAACCATACAAACATTTAGAACTGTTCTAATTATTTTCTATTATATATTGTTTAGTTACAGAGCAAACACGACGAATAGATATACAGACATAATACCGAACTCCACATTCTGAATAATACAGATACTAATCACAAAGTAAGTATATTAAAGAACATAATTAGCAGATAATGTATTAAAAAACGTACCAACATGGTGATTATTCTAACACATATGTTCCTGCTAAATACCCAGTGCCCCTTTGCTATTCATACTACTTAACATGCTAAATAATTAAATAAAACTATTTTTTTTAGATACTACGACTCCTGAATATTCTACTCAAAATAACTGTGAACAAAGCATAGGAATACAAATGCTAATAACTATGTAAGTAATTTCACATTGTTTCATTATGTGCACATAAATCTAAACACACAGAAATAATGACTTTTGCCCCACATGTTATGTTTTCACATCTAAATAAACACACTATACTTAAATTAATACTATAGATACACTATTAATTCGTCAAACATATCCTATTGGTATTATAATATCACCTACACATATAAAAATATTCTATGCTAGTTTGTATAACTTTATAATTTTATTGGTTTTTCGCTTCTATTACAAAGTAATCACAACTGAAATTCAAATATACTAACTAACCAATCACAACCCTAATTTTTTAAATGAACCAATAGCAAATTAATTACTACTGACACTCCCCTATATAAACAATTAAAATCTAAGCACAAACTACTTGCCAAAAGTCACTGAAGGAGATTCATCTCTATCCGAATTGCTGCACAACAACTAGAAGAACAAGACTATCAACCTACTATTACATCTTCTAAGTAAGTAAATAAAATATAAACTGCATTATTTGCTACTACTACTTACTTACCTGCTAAATACCCAGTGCCCCTTTGCTATTCATACTACTTAACATGCTAAATAATTAAATAAAACTATTTTTTTTAGATACTACGACTCCTGACTATTCTACTCAAAATAAGGACATCTGTACTATTTCTACAATACATTTTACTAAGTAAGTATTATGCAACTGAAATAAATGTGGAAAAACCATACAAACATTTAGAACTGTTCTAATTATTTTCTATTATATATTGTTTATTTACAGAGCTAACACGACGAATAGATATACAGACATAATACCGAACTCCACATTCTGAATAATACAGATACTAATCACAAAGTAAGTATATTAAAGAACATAATTACCAGATAATGTATTAAAAAACCTACCAACATGGTGATTATTCTAACACATATGTTCATTTTATTGTTTAAGATAACACTACAAACTACTCTCCAGAAGCTGAAGAAACAACTATACTGGCAAAGACCAACCTAAAAATATATGTAAGTATCTTCACAATGTGAATCATGAAGATACACTTTTGTAGTAGAAATGAGCTCTAACATTGAAAATGTACCGAAACATTAATTATTAATATACTACTTTCATGTTTTTCATAACAGCTACAACAACATCACAAACAATTATCCCCAACTAAAGAAGCAAGCAACTCCTAATTTAGCTGTAAAATCTAAAACACGTAAGTATAAACATTCCTACTTATCACTAACATAGATTATTTATCACATTTAATTTGACATTAACTATTATATATATATTTTATAGATATACAAAGTACAAAATGACCGAAGGAGCCGAATTTGTGACCAGCCAGAAAGGAAAACTATTACTATGCTACATGGGTTACACTTATACACAAGAAAAGCAATATGGCATGCAAGTTAATTGGAAATGTAAATATTATTCTAACAAGTGCTATGGAAGACCAACAACTAGAGAAGCTACAGTACTGTATACTAGGGAACACAATCATCCACCTAATGTTACTGAAATAGAAGTTAGAACAGCTTTGGAAAATATAAAAGAAGCTAGTACAGGTTCCCAAAAGCAAACAAATGTCATTTTAAAAGAAGCCATTCCTAAAATCCCCAAAACAGCCACAACCCAAATGCCAAATATTCTCTCCTTAAAAAGAACTATAGCACGAACTAAAAAAGCTACTACTGCTACAACACCATCTCCCAGAACATATCAGGATATACATTTAACTGCAAACCAAATAATAACTTTAAATAAACAACCATTTATAGTTTACGACAACGAAAACAATGACAAAAGGCTTATAATTTTTGGTACCAATATGAATTTAGTTAAACTGCAGCAAAGCCAATATTGGATGATGGATGGAACATTTAACATCTGTCCCAAACCATTTTTCCAATTATACACAATACATGGCCTCTACCACAACTGCAACATCCCTTTGCTATATGCACTATTGCCAAACAAAAATAATTCGACATATATGGAATTATTAAATATAATAAAACAAAAAACTAATGATTTTTCTCCAGAAAAAAATAATTCTTGATTTTGAGCATGCAATGCTCTCAACTATCCTAAAAATCCACCCCCATACCTGCATTCAAGGCTGCTATTATCATTTAAACCAGTGTTTATGGAGACACCTTAAAAAAACTACCCTAAGTGTCGAATATGCTACAAACTCATCTTTTGCTTTCCAAATAAAAAAACTCATTGCACTTGCTTATGTCCCTGAAACAGATGTAGCTGAACACTACAACATTAATATAGACAGCCCTTTCTACAAACAAAATGAAGCTAAATTAAGTCCATTTCTCGATTACTTTGAAGACACCTTGGTAGGCAGACTCCACAGATCTGGCCACAGACGAAATCCCAAATTCCTCATACCCTGGTGGAACGTTTACAAAAGTACCCTTAACGGAGAATCAAAAACTAACAATGCCGTGGAATGTTGGCACAATGCATTTGTACAATCAACTGGCAGAACCAAACCTACTCTAGAACATTTCATTAAATGCCTACAGAAAGAGCAGAGCTACCAGGAATTTAGAATGGACCAATCTGTAACTGAACTTGTCCCTAAAACATCAAAGCAAAATCAACAAATGCACAAGTACCTGGAAGAACAAGTAAAACTTTACCCTAGTACAAAAGGCATAGAATACCTAAACATCATAGCCAAAACACTACTCTAATTAATTCCCAAAATGTTATAAAACACTAAAACTATCACCTAAGTATGCAAAAATATGTAATGCGAGCTTCTAAAGTATTTAATGTATGCAATATATAGAGATATTATTATAATATATGCACACATTAAAACTAAATAACAAGTAAAAAACAATTTCATAATAAAAATAACATTACCCACCCACACAAAATTAGAAAGCAAAGACTTACCAATCATGTTGTCAATCCAATAACGTCCTTCTCCACCAAAGCAATCCAGGTAGTGCAAAATTAACCCAAAAAAAATGTAAAAAGTACAACTGTTCCAAAGTTAAGAAATCGACGTTGTCCAGAGCCATCTAATAACCATAAAAAACCCGAAAAAATTGAAAAATAGAAAGAATCGCTCCTGGAAAACCGAAAAATGTAAAGAAGTGTTTGTAAAGCAGTGTTTAATTAAACAAACAAACACTTCCTTTAAAAAAAACGGAACTTCCGATGTAGCGTACACCTATGACAAAAACATAGAAAACAGACATTCCCACCCACATTAATTAGCTAGTAATTAGGTAAAAACATATTAAAATTGATGATTTCACTTGTAGATATACCCTAAAAGACTAAAATTCACTCTATAAATAATGAGTTAACTAACTAACACTACGTGTATATACCATAAGTAAATATCTGTTTTCAAAATCTAAAACATAACTCCCTCACATTCAACAACACTAAATATAAGGTCACTAGTCTCAAAACATCATAAAAATACACATAAAACATATAAAATAAACCTTACCTGAAGCGACGTGAAGTGTCTCCCAACCGCGATCAGCCCTTCTTCCAAATAACCCAAAACGACCTAACCTGGTTACAAAATAAAGCACCCAAATGCAATAAAATAGTCCCAAGTATTAAATATAATATCTATACTTAACTAAATAGGTAAAAATATACATTAAATGTATAATATTGTAAAAAATTATTACTTTAATCCTACAATGATTTCATTATGAAAAATGTAAATGAATGTAATAAATAAATATTATGAAAACAATAATATTTATGTTAACAATGTCTAGAAATATAACTACATTGTCACAATATATAATAAGTTAAAAATGTGTTAAAAATGTGTGACTTATATTATAAATATTTGATGTTTGGAAATGAAGCTGAAAAAATCATAATAAAAAATTAATTAGATATTTCTACATTTCTTTCTGAAATTACAATATGTAAAAGAGATAATAAAGAATTTTCATTTTTGTACAAAAATGAAGAAAATAATAATGCTTCTGTATAGTTGCTTATCATTGTGTTAATAAAATATGTTTATAAAACCAAATGTAAAAAAAATATTTTTGTTATGAAATAACATTTTATTTGTGAAAGATAAATGAAAAAAATGTTTCTACAATCATGTTGAACTATTTGTATCATTATCTTACTATAATGTAACAATCTTATGAGAAATTTTGCACTGTATATTAAATGTGAGTATATGTTGGACTCTAATAATGTAATTATTCATATACCAAATCCAGTGTACATTAAATTAGAGTAGGTGCTGGACACTAATTGTGTAATAATTAATATTCCAACTCCAGTCTACATTAAATTGTAGTAGGTGCTGGACACTAATTAATTAATAAATAATATTCCAGCTCTAGTCTACATTAAATTAGAGTAGGTGTAAATGTATGTTTTCTAATTTCCTTTAATTGATTGAATGTAAATTTATTTGATTTTTACCCTGTACGACTGTACCCCAAAAACCCAAAAGTGACCCTGAACACTAAAAATACCCCTTTACCCAAAAACCCAAAACTGACCCTGGACCCTAAAAATACCCCTTTACCCAAAAACTGAAAACTGACCCTGAACCCAAGAAATACCCCTTTACCCAAAAACTGAAAACTGACCCTGAACCCAAAAAACTACCCCTTTACCCAAAAACTGAAAACTGACCCTGAACCCAAGAAATACCCCTTTACCCAAAAACTGAAAACTAACCCAGAACCCAAAAAGACCCCTTTACCCAAAAACTGAAAACTGACCCTGAACACCAAAAATACCCCTTTACCCAGAAACTGAAAACTGACCCTGAACCCTAAAAATACCCCTTTACCCAAAAACTGAAAACTGACCCAGAACCCAAAATATATCCCTTTACCCACAAACTGAAAACTGACCCTGAACCTAATAAATACCCCTTTACCCAAAAACTGAAAACTGATCCAGAACCCCAAAAAAAAACCTTTACCCAAAAACTGAAAACTGACCGTGAACCCAAAAAATACCCCTTTACCCAAAAACTGAAAACTGACCCTGAACACCAAAAATACCCCTTTACTCAGAAACTGAAAACTGACTCAGAACCCAAAAAATATCCCTTTACCCAAAAACTGAAAACTGACCCAGAACCCAAAATATATCCCTTTACCCACAAACTGAAAACTGACCCTGAACCCAAAAAATACCCCTTTACCCAAAAACTGAAAACTGACCCTGAACCAACAAAACTACCCCTTTACCCAAAAACTGAAAACTGGCCCTGAACCCAATAAATACCCCTTTACCCAAAAACTGAAAACTGACCCAGAACCCAAAAAATACCCCTTTACCCAAAAACTGAAAACTGACCGTGAACCCAAAAAATACCCCTTTACCCAAAAACTGAAAACCGACCCTGAACACCAAAAACACCCCTTTACCCAGAAACTGAAAACTGACCCAGAACCCAAAAAATATCCCTTTACCCACAAACTGAAAACTGACCCTGAACCCAAAAAATACCCCTTTACCCAATAACTGAAAACTGACCCAGAACCCAAAAAATACCCCTTTACCCAAAAACTGAAAACTGACCGTGAACCCAAAAAATATCCCTTTACCCACAAACTGAAAACTGACCCTGAACCCAAAAAATACCCCTTTACCCAAAAACTGAAAACTGACCCAGAACCCAAAAAATATCCCTTTACCCACAAACTGAAAACTGACCCTGAACCCAAAAAATACCCCTTTACCCAATAACTGAAAACTGACCCAGAACCCAAAAAATACTCCTTTAACCAAAAGTAATAAATATTATTTAATTACCAATTAATTATTAATTAACAATAACAATAAAGTAAATATATTTTCACATTAGCTGTAATTAATTACATTGAATAATTAATATTATTTTTTCCAAATTAATTATCAATAACAAAAAATAATATATAAACAAAAAGTAAGCTAATTAATATAATTAACGAATTAATATTAATTAATTACCAATTAATTATTAATTAAAAATATGTACAATAGTATATTAATTAATTAACTAATTAATTTTTATTAACTACCAATTATTTATAATTTATAATTATTTCCAAACATATATTAATTAATTAATTATTATTAAATTACTTCCCACCCTTATCCCCTATAAACCCAATAACCCGCTCCTAAAACTTGATATCTATTATTATTTTTTTATATTATTTATTTAAAATGTTATTTTTTTGTTACATTACATTTTAATACACTCCCCACCCTTATCCCCTATACACCCAATTACCCTCTCCTAAAACTATATATGTTTTTAAAAAAAAATTTTTATTAAATATATTTGATTTTTTTTCGATACACATTTTTATCCAAATTATATGTACAATTATTTTAGTTTTTCCTATACTATTATTTTTTTCCATTAATACACGATATTTTGTATTGTCGATATTTTGTCATACGATATTATTGTTTTCGATATTTCTACTTACTTACCTATAACGATATTTTTGTATCCGATATTTTTGCTTCCCTATAGTTTTGACCTTCGATATTTTATCTTCGATATTTTGTCTTTACGATATTTTATTTTCGATATTTTGTCTGAGTACCGAGAAAGAGTGCCAGGACATAAAACAGAGCCTGATGCAGACCCGTTCAGAGACTGCAGGAGGATTATGTGCGCTGCTGACGCTGCTGACACTGCTCAGTTCTCTCTAGTGGAGAAGTGACTGCATGAGGTCATGCTAGGTGAGAGTTGTAAGGGAAGTGAAATCTTTCAAAGAGAGTCATTTTCTCTTTGGATTTTCCTTCTCTTTCTCAGGTACAGAAATATTGTTGTGGCGTCACCAGGACTATAAGTAGAAGCTTTCTGAACATTATCGACAGGCCAAAGTTTCTGTTTATTTAACTTTTGCAACTACCGATCATTGTAAAAGCCAATAGTCCTCACTTGTTGTAGGTATAATATTACTTGTTGTATCATATTTAGATGCAATAACACAAATCGCAAAATACAAGTCGGGCAGCACACTATGCTAAGCACATATTTTTGGTTTACGAGTTTTAAGCCACGGCCCAGATTACATTGGTCACGCTCCTTTGAGAGACCCCCCCAGTTTTTTTATCCCACTTAAAGCCCTGCATAGGTCCAAGGCACTTTTCCATGCGTCAGCGTCTGCAAGGTCCACGCAAACTGCATAACAGAACGCAATTGATTTTGTCCATGGTATAAAACAGATACTTCATGATATACTATTTCAACAACAGATGAAAAATCTTATTGAATGCGTAAATTCGGGAGGAAAGGGTATTAATGCTGTT
This sequence comes from Lissotriton vulgaris, assembly GCF_964263255.1. Classification (NCBI taxonomy): domain Eukaryota; kingdom Metazoa; phylum Chordata; class Amphibia; order Caudata; family Salamandridae; genus Lissotriton; species Lissotriton vulgaris. Next base: position 86,728 of record NW_028246557.1, on the reverse strand, counting down.
GTCTACAACTGCCTTTTAGATCTACAGTTAGCCGGGCCCTTTATGAAATCATTTAGGTCAATCTCGTTGGTTAGTTTTCATGGGTACACACAAAGTTTATCTCGGGGGCCAAATTTACAGTGTGGATAGTGGCCGAGGGCCGCACTGGTGGGTGCTGGGTCAGAGAGGAAAGGGGCGAGGCTAAAGCGAAACAAAGACTTGTGACCATGAGGTTGTACACAGGTCCCTGTAGCAGATGCCTTCATCCACTGAGCTACTAGACCCAGCATACATACATATGTGTCACTCCTTCCCTCCCTGTCCATCTCTCTCTTCCTCCTGCCCTCTCTTTCCATATCTCTCTCTCTCCTGCTCGCTCTCTCTATCTCTGTCTATCGTGCACTTCCTCTCCATCCTGCCTACCCTCTGCTTCCTACCCTTCCTCTCCCTCATGCACTCCCTCTCTATCCTGCCCTCGCTCTCCCTCCCTCTTTATCCAGCCCTTCCTGTCCCTCCTGCCCACCCTCTCCCTGCTGCCCTTCGTCCTGCTCTCTCTCTCTTCCTTCTGCCCTCCCTCTCCCTTCTGGCCTGTCTCACGCTCTTGCCCTCCCTCTCCCTTCTCATCTCTCTCTCCTTCCTGCGCTCCCTTTCTATCTCTCTCTGCCTCCTGCCCTCTGTCTCTCTCCTGCCCTGTCTCCATGCTGCCCTCTCTCTCTCTCCCTCCTACCCTCCCTCCCCCTCTCCATCTCTCTCTCCCTCCTACTCTGCTTCTCCATCTCTCCCTCTCTCCTGCCCTCTCTCTCCCTCCTGTCCTGTTTCTCTGCTGCCCTCTCTCTCCCTATCCTTCCTGCCCTCCGTCTCCCTCCTACCCTCTCACTCCTTTTCCATCTTCATCTCTCTCTTCCTTGTGCCCTCCCTCTCTCTCATACCCTCTCTCTGCCTCCTGTCCTCTTTCTCCCTCTCCATCTGTGTCTTTCACTCCTGCTCTCTCTCTGCATCTTCCTCTCCCTCCTGCCCTCTCTCTCCCTCCTGCCCTCCCTCTCCCTCCTGCCCTGCGTCTCCCTCCTGCCCTCCCTCTCACTCCACCTCTGTCATTAGTTTTGTGCAAGTAGTGATTGTCAAAATGTTGAAAACAAAACAAATCACCATAATTAACAGAATCTAAATATAAATCTAGTAAGCAAATTATTCACCCAAAATCATTTAAAAACAAGCTTAACTCACAGTGTGATCTTGGTGATCCATGGTGATTCCTTTTGGCAAGTAAGACGCCTAACAGACATGCTGCATAAGATTCTCTAGCAGTACATATCATAAAGATTGCATGTAGCATCCTGGACATGTGTGTACGATCACACTGTAAGTGAAGCTTGATTTCAAATAAAACTGGGTGAATAATTTGGTTATTTGATGTGTTTAAAAATCATTTCTTGAAGTTAGTTAGGCTTTAGGATATCTACTGCTAGAGAATCTTAGGGAATATGTCTGTTAGGCTTGTTATTTGCCACAAAGGCTCTATGTTGTGTAATAAAGATGTGTGTAATATGGTAATAAAATTTGAGTTTTTTTGTTTTTTTTGTGTTTGCTGCTGAAATCCAAGAATCTGCAGTGTAATTGATGGAGTTTTGAACCTTCAAAACCGTTTATAAAGGTGAGTTGCTAATTTGTAAAGGGGATCTATTTTTGTGCAGATTAAAATAATAAGCAACATTTATCAGAATGTTTGCACTATTTCTCTTCTGTTGTACCATTTTATCTTTTATGTGTACCATGTCTGTATCTGCTTGCACTACTTATGTATGCTGTCATACTATTTTACTGTCTCTCTGCACCATCTTTTTATGGGACTGGTCCATGTGTTCTTTTCTTTGCAGTTCTGCTTCATCTATCCTCTGACTGTAACAGTTTACTGTCTGCGTGCATTAATTCTTGCTAAATCTGCATTATCTCTCTAACTTATGCTGTACCATCTGTCTGCACCCGATCTTGTGTATTTGCAGAGGTCTATTATGATATGGCTGTTGGTGTGTGTTATGTAGTCCTACCATGATAAATCTATTCCCTCTCTGTCTGTAGTTTCACACTCTCTGGTTGTACTGTTTTCTCTCTGTCTTCTCTATATGCGCCTCTGTGTGCTTAATATAGCCTCTGGATGTAACATTTCAGTGTCTGTTTCTAGCATTTTTTCTCTGTTGTTCTATTTTATCATCTGTGTGTACCATGTGTGAGTCTGCTTGCACTATCTCTGACTGTGCTTATACCATCTCACCGTCTCTACTGGCAAAAAACATACCATACACATGTAAGCAAGAAATAACATTCCTTTTTCTTTTCAACAGCACACCCTAGATCTGTATTGCACAGTATAGAGACTTTTTGGCAACAAAGAGGTCTAACAGACATTCTGTATAAGATTCTCTAATAGTATATATCCTGAAGCGTAAATGTCTTCCAAACATGATTTTAAAACATATCAACTAAGCAAATTATTCACCCACATTAATTTAAAATCAAACTTAACTTACAGTGTGATGTTAGACACATGGCCTGTATGTTACATGCAATTTACCATGTCTGAGTCTGCCTGTACTATGTGTCTCACTGGTGATATCATTTCACTGTGTCTGTACATCTTCTTTTTTTGTAACTGCTCAATCTGCTTTTTAAGTTGCAGCAGTGCATCATCTATTCTCTGACTGTAGCAGTTTACTATCTACCTTCGTTATGTTATTCTTTCATGGGCACCATCTCTCTATATCTGTGCCTGTACCATCTGTCTGAACCCTTTTATATGCATTTGCAGAGGTCTATTATGATATGGTTGCTCATGCTTAGCATGAAATGTTGTACATGCTGTGGAATTTAGATGCTCAGTGTGCTGTTGAAAGGCAAAAGCAACTGTCTCTGTGGCAAGTAGTAATCTGTTTAGTGAATTTTCATTTGTACATTCTGAGTCCCACCTTTAGTCTGTATACAGTTTGAATACCAGTTTATAGTGATAAACTCAGAAAATCCATCCCTGGAAATAAATTATAAAGTCTTTCAACAGTTCTACAGTCCAGAAAACCTATAAACAAAACTCACAGTAAGATCCCTTTTGACTGCAGTAATTATTTAAATAAATTATAAGGGATAATGTTAAGTGTCTAGGATCACAGTGTGAGTCTGTTTTCAAAGAAGAGGAAGGTGGTACCTTAATCTATGTAGTTAATGTGTTTCAAAGTATGGTAATGTATGTACTTAAACAATTAGTAAAGGTAGTTTTTAGTTATCTATTCATGAAAAATACATAATTTAGTCTTTATATTTTTTTGGAAGGACCAGCAAAAAAATCTTTTTGATATAATGGAAAACCATCAAGAAAACGTTGATTTACATTTTGAAATCGCAAGTGATTTAATAGAGGAACTGATTGGTGGAGTTATTGAAGAGGAAACTGAAAGTGGAAATGAGGATTTCATGGATGAGACTTTGGATAGTGCTTTTTTAGAAATGGTTGAACATTTGGAAGGGGAAGATGAGAATTTGTAATATGAAGGAGATGAAATACCTGATGAAGTTATGTTGCAAGTGTTTTTAGAATATGAATTGTTAAGTGAATGCATTTATAATTTATATTAAAACATTTTTCAAGTCAGTCTTCTTGTACTATTGATCGTTTATCTGCTTAATGAAAATGAGAATAAATATTTTGATGAAGTGTGTTAGAGATTATAGTCAGAAATATTAATTGCACTATGATGACCTACAGCGCCTGAAAATCAGTGCACTGTTCTTAAGCCTGAAAAATTATTATCAGCAAATACGTCTATAATGTTGACACAGCTATGCACTGTCATAAAGTCAGAAACAGCATTCACTACATGATTTCCTACTCTGTTCAGAGACTGTTGCTTTGTCTTTATTTTACTTATAAAGTAAACCAGTGGTTATAATTTCTATGTTATATGTTAGTAGAGGTCTATAACATTTTATTATTATTTCATAACAGATTGTAATTTTGAACAGAAAGAAAAATTAATATGCCGACCAAAAATGAAAAAAGAAAGCACTATAAACGGACATACCATTCCAAGAGAAAAGAATTAGAAGAATTACGTAATCAAGAAAGGACGGATAAAAACAAGAGTGCTCCTGGTAAAACAAGCAAGGAGTTCATAAAGAAATTATCTCAAAGGAAATTTTTTTGGGATAATGTGGGAAAGGAAAAACAGTTGTCAGTATCTACAAGGAGAAATCAGAGAAAAAAGAAGAATGTTTCCCAACTCTGCAGTGAACAAAATATGTATAGTAATAGACGTACTAATCAGTTTGTGGAAATCAGGAAGAGTATGTTTTATAATAGAGTAGTTTCAAATTAATTAAAAAAGTAAAACATTTCTAAAAGAAAATCAGCTTTTTATAAGAAAAAATATATATTGAGGATATTGTTGAACGCGCGTTTGAGACAAAAAAGAAGTTATTTATTTTAGTAATTAATAGAATAAATACACTGAATAAGGCAATCAAAGTTTCAAAAGCTAAGAGTAAATGGAAAAGACATATAAATAGAAAATATTTTGTAAAATATTTTCAGGAAAATGGATGCATACTTCAAGTTCAGAGCCATTTTTTAATGAAGAGAGTTACTTTCAAAGTAATGATTTGTTGCATGCAGTTGACACCAGTGGTCAAGCATATGAGGTGAAGGACGGTTGTCCTATTGAAAAAGAAAAAATTGTTCTTAGAAAAGCAGAAGAGGTGATAGCTGGTGAAGTTTTAGAGAGACGTCCTAACGTTCCTGTGTACAATTGGAAATGTAGTAGTATTTGCAGTGTACAACAGGATTCAATTGATTTCTTTTGCAATTTCTTACGTAAGTATACTAAGGAAAGTCTAAAGAAAAAGATTGTAATGTTGCAAGAATTAGACCGTTGCAGAGTGAGAGAAAAAATGGGTCTGCAAGGACATTCTCTGGCTTGTCTTTTTAAACAAATATGCCAGAGTGTTTTTCATCATTTCAGGATGTTAGCAGTGCATCATACCAAAATGAGGAAATTAGTGAGAAAGTTGTATTATGCAAAAAGTCCAGCACTTAAACTTAAACAGTTAAATAGTGCTCTTTTCGATGGATGCGAATTAGATGTTAAGAAGATTTGTGCAGAAATTGAGGTTAGTTACTTTGGTCCAGCAGAAGACAATGCAGAAACTGATACAGTAATAGAAGGAAATGTGGTAGAAAATGTCCAAAATTTTAATACTGAAAATTTTGAACAGGAAATAACAAAGTTTTAGGTCATTGCAGGTGAAAACCCAAATTTTCCTTGTGTGTGCTGTCGACGCACTCATTACAAAAATCAAACTAGGTTAGTTGATTTATATTTAAAAAGTGAAGAGGAAAAAATTAGTGAGTGGAAAGATTTTGCAACTTATTTGTTGGTAGAAAACTGTTTTGATTTGGGTTTTGATCAAAGTATTTGTAAATATTGTTATAATAAATTAAATGAAAATAGAATGCCTGCTAGAGCTGTACATAATAATCTTGAGTTGATAAATATTCCATCTGAACTGAAGGATTTAAATACCTATGAGACTATTCTGGTTCAATGTGTACATCCATTTCAGGCTATTGTTCGTATGGAGCCTAAGACAGGGAAATTAAATCCTTCAGATTTACAAAGAGGATTAAAGGGTAGAGTTGTATATTTGCCACTTGATTTAAAGAAAAACATTGAGACAATTGGGGTTGAAAATGTAGAAGAGGAACCTCTAGTTATTCTAGTTAATGGTGTGCCTACAAAGAGTAAGAAAATCTGGCAAGATTTAGTGGATGTTAGAAAAGTCAAAAAGGCAACGTTGTATTTGGTCAAAAACAATAAAAAGTATAAAAATGTATACGTAGAAGAAGAGGAAATAAGTGAAGAAGAGGATGATGATTTGTCTATTGGACAAATTGAAAAAGTGAATCTGTCCAGAAGTGAAGAAATTTATGAACATTACAGTGTTCATCCACTGCATTCCAAAGAAGCAATGGGGCATGCTATTGAATTATTTCAGATGAAAAAAACAAAAGGAAATCCTATTAGTGTATGGGAAGAAAGCTTGGAAGCTCATTGTTTTCCACAGTTATTTCCAACAGGTCAAGGTGCACGATATGATGACCGACCTATGCAGATTTCTGTATCTGAATACCGGACAACAAGATTATATGCAGAAGATCCGAGATTTCGTCAATGTATTCCATATTTGTTTCATCTTCAGTTTGAGAGTGACTTATCTGGACTTTCTTATACACTGAACCATATCCTAAAAAGTGGAGTGCATCTGCAAAATGTTTCAGCAAAGGAATTTATGGATAAAGTGCAACAAAAAGACACTGTTTTGGATTCTCACCTAATTAATATAATGGCATGTCAGCGTGGTACTAATGAGTATTGGTACCATCGTCATGGAGATTTGAAATGCATGCTAAGAAACTTAGGAGCACCTACATGGTATTTGACTCTAAGCTGTGGGGAGTATGCTTGGGAAGATTTACTTGAATTTCTTCGGGCTGCGAATGCAAATATAGAAAATATAGAGTACAAGACACCTGGAGAACTGTGCTCTTTGGATCCGGTTAATGTTTGCAGATATTTTAATCATAGATTTGAAGCTATGATGTCTTTTATTACAAACCAAAAAAAACCTCCTCTTGGCAAAGTTCTGGATTTCTTTTGGAGAAAAGAGTATCAAGCGAGAGGTGCTCCTCATATTCATATGCTATTATGGATCAAGGATGCTCCCAAATTTGGAACAGACTCAGATGACACTGTACTGTCCTTCATTAAAGAATATGCAACATGTGAGATACCTAAAAGTACAACTGATAAGGACTTAAGAGGAAAAGTGTTACAATTTCAAAGCCATCATTGTGGAAAATATTGTCGGCAAAAATTCCAGCCAAAGGATAAATTCTATACCAAATGTCGTTTTGGATTTCCATGACCAGTAATTTCAAAGGGTAGAGTCAACAATTTTATGTCATCTTTGCGACATACTATCACAAGAAGATCACCCCAAAATACCTACAATTTAAGAAGAAGTGAAGAGTCCAAATACATAAATGACTATAACCCAGTCATTTTGTCCTTGTGGAATGCTAACATGGATATTCAATATGTTGCAGACAACTCTATTGCTGTGGCTCGATATGTAACGTCTTACATCACCAAATCTGAAAAGACGGAACTAAAGGATATGTGGGAAGACATTTCTCATGAAAAGAGCCTAAGTAAGAAATTGTATACCTACAGTTTGAAGATGTTATCTGATCGAGAAATTGGAGCATATGAATGTTGTGATCGATTATCATCAGCAAGTCTTTATGCGAAATCTAGAACAATCCTGTGGGTGAGTTTAGGTCTTGCAGGAACACAAAACTGAGTTTTGAAACCTGTTCAAAAAATTGAATATTTAGCAGAGAAAGAACCAAACAGTACAGACATTCTGAAGACAAACATGTTGGATGCATACTATCCAAATAGAAGTAATCTGCTTGAAAACATTTGTCTGTATGAAATACTACAACACTACACTTTTAAAAGGAATATTACAGAGAATATCGATAAAGGTGTATACGCTGTGATTGGACATGAAGGATGTCTGATGAAACAATGAAAAGGACATTTGATTAATCACAGAAAACTGAGTTGCGAAACTCCAGACAAAAGAGAATTTTACTATTTAGCTCTTTTGCAACTCTTTAAACCATGGCGTACAGAAGAGGAACTACTTGGTGACTTTGATAGTTATGAAGATTCATTCAACGCCTCTAAAAATAGTATAGAATGTCCTGTTTTTAGTAATTATCTGCAAATGTTGAACGACGAAATAAAGCAAGAAGCAACAATTGCAGCGGAGATAGCTAGAGACAGTTCTCAAGATAGTCAAAGTTCTGCTTCGTTGAGTCAAGATCCACTAGGACAACCAATTATCCAAAATGAAGCAGCCAATGCCATGGATGAGGTGGAAAGAGCAATGGAGCAAGCTCAAGAAGATGTAATAAACTTAGAAGAATTGGAAAAGCAACTTATTCTAGAGCAAAAACAAATATATGATGAAGTTACAGAGCAGATTGATCATGGTTTTCGTCATGAGAAAAAAGAATGCTCATGTATGTTATTTCAACCTGTACGACTATATGTGAGTGGAGAAGCTGGAACTGGTAAAAGTTTTCTAATTAAAGGAATTTCCACATATCTACAGCAAAGAACTGAGTCATCACTCTCTTGTGTTGTTACTGCTCCAACTGGGTTGGCAGCACACAACATTAAAGGGATTACTTTACATCGTTTATTGATGCTGCCAGTTGAACATGCAAATAAATTACAATATCACAAGCTATCTGGAGAAGCTTGTTGTGAAGTTTCTAGAGTCCTTAAAAAATGAAACTTCTCAATATTGATGAGGTAAGCATGGTATCAAATTTAATGCTTGCTTTTGTGCATTTAAGAATGCAACAGATTCTTAAAATAGAGCATGATGTGTTATTTGGAGGCAAACATGTCATAGTTTTTGGAGATGTACTGCAGCTAACTCCTGTAAAAGGACAACCTGTATTTAAAACTGTTACACATAAATACACCAGAAAGTGCCTGAGAAGTATTGGAAATGTTAATATATGATCACATTTTAAATATACTGAACTCATTCAAAATATGCGACAGGCAAAGGATGCTAAATATGGAAATATTCTTCAAGATATAAGAATTGGAAAACTAAGTGAACATGCGAAAGAAACTTTACAAACACGATTACTTTCCAATTTGTTTCCCAATGAAAATAATGTGGCAGAGAAAATATATACTAAAGAGGCAGAAGATAAGTCAGTTATATGCTTGATGCCAACTCTACAAGAATGTTCAATATTCAATGAAAAAATGTTGAAGTTATAAAATCAAGAAATTAGGAAACTGGAAGCTAAAGATAGAATAGCGCATGAAGGAAGTACTATTATTTTGTCAGAAAGGTTGAAGTTAAAATTGGATTCTCTACAGAAATCTATATCTAAAACTGCTGGCTTAAAAAAGAATCTGTATATATGTTTAAATTGTCGGATTATTTTATGAAGAAATTTACATGTGTAAAGAGGTTTGGTGAATGGAGCAATGGGTAATGTTGTTGGTTTTGTGAATTACCCAAATAGAGATGAGACTGAATTTTTAAAAATCAAATTTGATGGAATTGAGGAAGTTCAACAATTCAGTCGTTGTTCAACTCGATTTTTGCTTGTGAAAGACTTATATGTCCGTCGCAAACAATTTACTATTTGTTTGGCATATGCAGTGACTATTCACAAATCTCAAGGTTTAAGTGTAGATAGTGCTTTGGTAAATATTGGAAGTACTGTGTTCAAAGAGGGTATGGCCTATGTAGCTTTATCTAGAGTTAGAAATTTATCTGGACTTTATCTAATTGATTTTGATGAGACAAAGATTAGTGCAGATCTAAATTGTGTGAAGGAGTATAACAGGTTAAGAAGAGAATATGCTCCAAGTTTACCTCAATATCCTTTAATTGAAAAGTGTGTGGTAGGTCAAAAAAGGAGATATGAGGAAAAATGTAGTGAAGTAGTAGAGAAAAGAAAAAAAGATGAACCTGTGATTGGTAGCAAAAAGAAAAAGGTTACTATTGAAGAGTTTGTTGGATTTAAATTTGAAAACATTTCTGGTGTCAACTGCTATGAAAATGTAGTGGTTAATGTTGTTTTTTTTCTTAAAACTTTACAGTAACAGATTGTAGAAAATCGGGGGCAAACATTTTATTGTTCATTAAATTCTGTGTTTAAAAAATGAAGCAGTGATAATAGTGAAATAGCAAGTGTTTCAGAACTTCGAAATGTTTTAGACATATGTGCTGGACTAAATCAATTTTCTCAGAATATTCAGCAAGATTGTCAGGAATTTATTATTACAGTTTTAGAAGATGAAGGTGTAGATATTGATAGTCTTTTTGGCCTTTCTTATAAATGGCAACATAACTGCGCCAATTGTTCATTTTTAAGTAGTACTGACATACACACAGAAAGATTTATGTATTTAACATTACCAGACTGTAAAGCAGTGTCCTTCAATAAACTAGTTAAAGATGCGCATCAAAACATGGTCTGCTCTCAATGTAACTCAGAAATGTTATCAACATTATTTATCCATAGATATGGACAGTATGTAATTTTAATGTTCCAACGATGCAGATTTGAGAGAACAAAATTGACAACTTCAATTAAAAATGTTGTGGCTTCTCAAATATCAATTTCTAGAAGAACATTTGTAACTGCTGCAATTATCTTTCATGAAGGTCCTTCAATAACATCAGGACATTACACAGCTTATTTGAAATCTCCAACCGGCTGGACACACTGCAATGATAGCCAATTGACTTTTAAGAAACGTTTGCCTTTTGACCTACCAAATTCTTATCTGGTGTTTTTGCAACCCAAATTTCAGTAAAATTACTTGGTGTAGGAAGATTAATGCTGTTAAGAAAAGAAACTCTGTTGTTCAGAAGTATCGTGTGACTGAGGGTATCCAAATTTAAAAATGAAACTTGTATTTGACATAGTGATAGTTTGTATGATGGTACAGAACACGTTGGAACTTTTCATTCTAAAGCTCGGGAAAAGAATGGTTAAGAGTACAATTAAGTAATTTGGGAAATAAGGACTTTACTCATACTATTTGGCAACGCGGAAAAGCATGAGAGAACAAAATGACTACTTGAGTTAAATGTTGTCAGCAGTGCATTGCAAGCGCGCAAATTATAGTTAGCTGAAGTTACTATAACGGGGGAATTTCAATGGTTTTATATGAGTGAAATGTCCAGCTAATTAACACATGTGTCAAACCTATGGTTTTTTCAGTGAATTTCAAAGGTTTTGTAAATGCTACTTCCTAACTATAACGTGTGTAAAACCTTTGGTTTTTTCAGTGAATTTCAAAGGTTTTGTAAATGCTACTTCCTAACTATAACGTGTGTAGAACCTATGGATTTTTCAGTGAATATATATATATATACATATACATACACACATATATATGTTAGTAGGTAATATATATATGTGTGTATGTATATTACCTACTGGCGGTCGACAGTAGGTATATACAGTTAGGACCTAGTTACCATAGGAAATCCCCAACATTCCATTGGGAATAACTTTGGCGCCGATTGAGGAATTTGCGTGTAATTTTCGTTAAATTTGCTCATCTACGCTCCGCTCCTTCCCTTAGTTTCGGGGGGATTCATCAAGCGGGGGCCGAGAAAAAAGTGGGGTCGCAAATGTGTTTTCCCCATGTTAATTTCCATAGGGACCTTTAAATGGCATTTTCTATGGGACCTTTAGACATGGCTACAGCCCGAACGGCTGAACGGAATTACACCAAACTTGGCAAAATGGTAGGGACACGTATGCAGTAGTGCCTTTTCTTTATTTGGTGAAAATCCCTCCAGTAGTTGTTGAGAAAATTGAATTTGAGCAAATTATATATCTATATGCGCTCAACATTCTATTGGGAATAACTTTGGCGTCGATTGAGGAATCTGCCTGTAATTTTCCAGAATTTTGGCCAGCTCTGCTCCGCTCTTTCCCTAAAAGTTTCGGGGAGATTCGTCAAGCAGGGGCCAAAAGGGAGGTCCCAAAACATGTTTTCCATTTGTTAATTTCCATAGGAACCTTTAGACACGGCTACAGCCCGAACGGCTGAATGGAATTACACCAAACTTGGCAAAATGGTAGGGCCTGGTATGCCTTTGTGTCTTTGCTATGTTTGGTGAAAATCCCTCCAGTAGTTCTTGGGAAAATTGAATTTGACATTTTTCAAATGGCATTTTCTGTGGGACCTTTAGACACGGCTACAGTCCGAACGGCTGAACCGAATTACACCAAACTTGGCAGAATGGTAGCGAAAGGTATGCAGTAGTGCCTTTTCTATATTTGGTGAAAATCCCTCCAGTAGTTGTTGAGAAAATTGAATTTGAGCAAATTATATATCTATATGCGCTCACCGTACGCGCACTGTACGCGTAAGGTACCGTACCGTAAGCGTACATGCGCGTACCCTTACGTGCGCGAGCGAGTTTCTGATTGGCTGGCAGTCGACTGTCAACATTCTAAACTGGCCAAACCAGGAAGTATTGGCCACCATCTTGATTTTCACGAGAACTGAGGCACAAGAGAGCACAAAACAAGAGTGGAAAACACGAAAAGGGGGCAAGGTAGAGACCCTCTAGCCCTTCTCAGGGGGTCCCAAAAGGACCTCCAAGGGCAAAAAAAAAAAAAAAATCGAGGGGTATGCACACCGTACGCATACGGTACGCGTACCGTGCGCATACCCAGCGATTTAAAAAAAAAAAAATCGCACTTGGTTGTCCTTCTGGGACCCCCTGAGAAGGGCTAGGGGGTTAGGGGGTCAGGGGGTCTCTACCCTGCCTCCTTTTCGCGTTTTCAACTCTTGTTTTGTGCTCTCTTGTGCTTCACTTCTCCTGAGAAACAAGATGGCTGCTCAGATGGTCCCAGAAGGATAATAACATGTATAAATGTTATCCGATAATAGAATTAGCATTTACAAAAGCTTTGAAATTTATTGAAAAAAAATATAGGTTTCACGCCTGATATAGTTAGGAATTAGCATTTAAAAAACCTTGCAAATTCACTGAAAAACCATAGGTTTCAGGCCTTATTTAGTTAGGAATTACCATTTAAAAAACCTTGCAAATTCACTTAAAAAACCATAGCCTTCAGGCCTTATATAGTATTAGCATTTAAAAAACCTTGCAAATTCACTGAAAAACCATAGGTTTCAGGCCTTATTTAGTTAGGAATTACCATTTAAAAAACCTTGCAAATTCACTTAAAAAACCATAGGTTTCCGGCTTTATATAGTTAGGTATTAGCATTTTAAAAAACCTTGCAAATTCACTTAAAAAAACATAGGTTTCAGGCCTTATATAGTTAGGAATTAGCATTTAAAAAACCATTGAAATTGCTCCTATATAACGTTTTTGTCCCAATCCCATCCTCTAATATCCTGAAAGGCATCTGAGAACATCTCTACAACAAACCGTCGAACATCTTTTTCCTCTGCCTTTTCTGCCACTCCCAATATGCGTAGGTTGTTACGCCGAGCGCGATTCTCCAAATCAGTTAATTTCCAATCAACATCTTTTCTGGTACTATCAAGATCTTTAATTGAGGTTTTTTGTGTAGCTAATTCATCCTCAACCGCGGATATACAGGTCTCAGTCTCCTGTACTTTCGAATTAGTGTCTGTACTGGACTTAGCCAACCGGCGAACAACATTCTGGAGCTTACGCACCGCTCCTTGAGTGCGAAGCCCCTCTGCCTTGGTTTCCTCTCTGTGAGTCATAATCATTCTATACATTGAAGTCTGTAGCTTGTATATTGACTTCAGAGTAACCTCCTCATCTCCCTCCAATAACTCTAGAGATTCAGGATCAGTTTCTATATTCGTGCCAGCCCCTTCCCATTGCGGTTGACTTATGGAACCTAGATTTTCAGGTGTTTTGGCCTCTATGACCCTACAGACAGTGTTTGGGGCTCCTTCATTCGATAAAAAGTGCGGTCCAAGTAGATCTTCTTCTGAGACTTGATTACAGTCATCGGCCCAGTTTTCCACAGGCAGTTGACCCTCGCTAAGTAACTCCTCATCCGGGTCCCCCTCAGACGTGATTGAGACATCGGACATTGAGAAAAATTGACCCCCTGATTCAACAGAGTCTGCATCGTGCTGTTCATTCGGTCTAGGTGAGACTCTGACTTACTCAACGGCTTGACATAGTTCAGATAATGCATCATCACTCACTCCTGCTCCTGCTCCAACTCCTTCCCCTTCCTCATCTATTATCATTGCTGAGTTTACAGGAGATTTAGCTGGATGAAGAAGTTTTTAGAAGTAGCACCCGATAGAGCCTTAGAGGGAGTCTGCTCATTACTACTATTTTTAGAAAGATTAGCTGCATTTTTTTTTCTAAATAGTTTCTAAATAGTTCAGGTATTACAGGCTCTTTAGTACTTTCATTTGCCGTTACTGTCGCCGATGCTGCAGTTTTTTCCGTTGCAGAGTTAGCTAAATTAGTAGTATTTGTTTTTTACTCCTCTGCCTTTAGGGGCCATAGCTGAGCCTTCAATTATTGTAGATTAATTGGTTACAGCCCTTTATGCGGCGGTTTATATCACTTTGGGAAATTTCTATAATAGTTTATAGTAGTTTATAGTAGTTTATAGTAGTTTATCAATCCCAGGGAGCTTCAAAAGCAAAATTTTTATTGAACCCTAAGCAAAGTCTTCAGCCTTCACTCTCCTCTCAATTTGGCTCCTTTTTTTCCCTTTGTTTTTTTTTCCACACACCTTGATCTAATATTGAAATTCTCACCTACAGCTTGGTAAGAATAAGGGTGGAATATAATAAGCGCCACACTGTGCCACACTGTATCAAGATTCAAGACTCAGTACACACACTGAAGGTGGCTCACCGCTGAATTCGACTGGGGCTCCAGGCGATTGATTCAACAATTAAACAATCCTTGCTGACATCTCAAATGACATCACTGATGACATCACTGATGACATCTCAAATGACATCACTGATGACATCACTGATGACATCTCATTTGACATCACTGATCACATCACTGATGATATCATTCAAGTGATAATACGATGCACCTCCTCACACTCTAATATAACCTTTGATACACCCAGTGTTAAATACAGACTACCATTCTTGAAACCATTGACACACCAATACCAGTTACTACATAGGCACTCACTGATTCCTAGGTCTACACACACATTCACTCATTCACCCATAGAATCACTCATACATACAGTCACTCATCAATACAACACTATCATATGCACTCATACACCTATACCGACACTCACACACTGCCACTCATCCATGGAGTTACTCACACACCTAGTCAGTCATGCAAATAATCAATCACACTTCCATTTCCTCAACTATACAGTTATACACACAACACCTTACTTATTCAAACATATACTAACACATACTTACTCTCTTTTACAATCACTGGTACAAGTGCACAATGATCCATACAGCCACTTGCACATTCACTGGCTCTCATGTATAGTCATGTATATATGCCAACTCTCACATGCACTATGTTTTACATATGTACTTACTTGGACATGTAGCACTGAGATATCCATTCACTCACCAACACACCAATGCACACAGTCAACCGCCCATATAGCTGTTTCCACATGCACTCTTGAACTCATACACCTAGTCAATCAACTGCTCACACATCTATGCACAGAGTCACACACCTCCCAGCCACCCACACACACACTCAGTCTCCCATTCAAATACTTGGGCAACCAATCAATAACCCATATAGCCACTCATATAGCTACTGATCAACACATGCAGCAGCTTACACAACAACAGACATACTGATGCACACATTCAGACAGTTTAGTCACTAACCCATGCATTTAGTAGGACACATTTAATCATACAGTCAGTCACGCACCTACTAAATCCTTCATTAAGACACTTATACATCCACTCATTCTTCAATATGTAAAACATATTTAAACTTTACAGATACACACAGTCACTGGATGATGTCATCAGTGATGTCAAATGAGATGTCATCAGTGATGTCATCAGTGATGTCATTTGAGATGTCATCAGTGATGTCATCAGTGATGTAACTGACCATGTCATGAATGATGTAATATGTGACATCATCAGCAGTGGATTGCGGGTGAGCGAAATATAGTTAGTACAACTAACTATATAGGAGCAATTTCAATGGTTTTTTAAATGCTAATTCTTAACTATATAAGGCCTGAAACCTATGGTTTTTTAAGTGAATATATATATATATATATATATATATATATATATATATATATATATACACATATATATATATGTGTGTATGTATATATATACATATATATACACACATATATATATTACCTACTGGCGGTCGCCAGTAGGCAGTTATAGTACTTCGGACCAATTTTCCATAGGAAATCCACAACATTCTATTTGGAATAACTTTGGTGCTGGTTGACGAATGTTCGTGAAATTTTCAAAACTGGTGGGGCACTCCTTTCCGCTCCTATCCTGAAAGTCTTGGGAAGATTTGTGAAGTGGGGGCTGAGGAAAAAGGGGGGTCCAAAAACGTGTTTTCCACATGCAATTTTCATAGGTACCCGTTCATCGCGGCTACAGCCCTAATGGCTGAACAGAATTACACCAAATTTGGCAAAGTTGTAGTCCTTGGTTCAGACTCATAGCATTTGCTTATATGGTGTAAATCTGTTCAGTAGTTCCTGAGTAAATTACAATTAAAAGTACATATATATCATTGGCCTCGGCAAATCCGTGCATCTTGCGTGGATTATAAGTGCACCGTCCTGATCATTTGCAGAATGCTGATTGGCTGTCAAGTGGGTGTCAACATTCGAAACCAGGAAGTGTTGGCAGCCATTTTGTGCCTCGGTAGAAGCGAGGATCTAGAAATTAGTGGAACAAGTGTTCAAAACGTATAAAGGGGGCAGGTAAGAAATATTTCGACCCTCTAGACCTGTCTAGAGGGTCCCACAAGGACCTTTAGGGCCCAAAAAATATATATTTTTTTAAACAGAGAAATGTGTGTTCGGTGCATGGATCCGCCGAAAAAAAAAGAAACAATGAAGCGCGGGCTCCTGTGCTGGTTTAAAAATTAACTACCTGGGAAGGACAAAATCCGGGGTGTAAAATATTGTATTTGAAGCGGGGGCCGCGAAAACGGGGTTTCCAAAACGTGTTTTCCCCATGCAATTTTCCACAGGAACCGTTCATCGCGGCTAGAGCATGAACGGCTGAACGGAATTACACCAAATTTGGCAAAGTGGAAGTCCTTGGTTCAGATTTGTGCCTTTTCCTTAAATCCGTTCAGTAGTTCCTGAGAAAATTACAATTAAAAGTACATATATATCTATGGCCTCAGTGAATCCGCGCATCCTGCGCGCACTTTAAGCGCACCGTCCCGATCACGCGCTGAATGCTAATTGGCTGTCTAGTTATTGTCAACATTCGAAACCCGGAAGTATTTGTAGCCATTTTGTGCTTCAGTAGAAGCTAGGTTGAAGAAGTCAGTGGAAAATATAATAGAAATATTATCGGCGGCTCGCTGGGGCCCCCACAGTCCCGGGGCTTCACTCTTGTTGGGAGAGGGGTGTAGCAGGCTGTGTAAATTAGTCCAGAGGGTATTTGTTAAAAAAATAATAGCGGATGCTCACTGAGGCCCGCGCAGTCCCCGGGCTACAGTCATGTTGGGAGGGGGGTTAAGTAGGCTGTGGAAATTATATTGGGAAAACAACAATGCGCCGTTTTGCAGCATTTCTTTAATATAATGTAGAATAATGTTTATTTGTTAGGCAGTGTTCACTTTTGTTACGGATAGAGTCACTTTGTTTCAGGAAATGTATTAATATGTGGGAGGGTGTGTTCTGTATGTGTGCGCAGAACAAAATTAACGTTTATTTGACTGAGGTGTTCATTGGGTGAGAACCATCAAAGCTTAATGTTCATTGGGTGAGAACCATCAAAAGTAGAAGTGTTTTCTGCAATTCACTTCTGCTCCAGAGAGTAGCAAGGACATCTAATTGGCTTACATGTTGTAAGAATGACCTTCCTGAGCTTAATGTCGATTGGTTGCGAACTATTGAAAGTAGAAGTGTTGCTAGGTATTCCCTTGTCTTCCGCGGAGTAGGAGGGCCATCTAATTGGCTGACGTGTTCTAAGGAGGAACTTCCAGAGCTTTATGTTGGTTGGTTGCGAACTATTGAAATTAGAAGTGTTGCAAGCCATTCACTTCCTCTCCACAGAGTAGGAGGGACATTTGATTGGCTGACGTGCTATAAGGGGGAGCTTCCACAGCTTAATGTTGATTGGTTGCAAACTATTGAAAGTAGAAGTGCTGGCAGACATTCATTTCTGCTCCATGGAGTAGGAGGGACTCATGATTGGCTGCCTTATTCCAAGGAGGACTTTCCCAAGCTTAATGTTGATTGGCTGTAAACCATTGAAAGTAGAAGTGTTGTCAGCGATTCCTTCCCTCTCCATGGAGTATTAGGGACATTTGATTGGGTAACGTGTTACAAGCGGGACATTATGAAGCTTAATGTTCATTGGCTGTGAAAAGTAGAAGTGTTGGCAGTCATTCCTTCCTCTTCTACGGAATACCATGGACATTTTATTGGCTAATGTGTTCCGAGCACAAGTTTGCTCCTTATTGGGTGGGAAAGATTCACTGTTGTCAGTCATTTTGTGACGCACTTCCAAAGGAGTATGGGAAACCAAAGTAGTAGAGGGGCGGGTAAGAACACTATTAACTCTGTACGGTGGTCACAAGTTGGTGGACAGGGATTGTGAAGATAAAAATTGTTTTTATATGTATTAAGGGCCATTTATATAATTGCCTTGGGGTGTACAAATCACGGCGGAAAAATGACAGTGTCTTGCAGTGCTTTTTTTAATCAAGTTTGTGGGTGGGATACTTCCCAGGAGCACTATTTACTTATAATGTGGTGTTTAATTTTCTGAAGGGGAGGTGTGGTTGCACAGAAACAAATTTAGTTTAGGTTTGAAACAGTATTTATTTAGTAATTACAAATAAACTTTCTTCAGAAACTGACACTGTATATATCAAAGGGGTAACAAATAAAAATGAAATATCATAAAATATCAGTTAAGCGTGGCCATACCCTCCTTTTTTCTGCTAAAGTTTGTAAAAGTGTTGCCCCATATTCTTGATAATGTAAGAGGGCATCAGTCACTTTTAGATAAAGTAGAATAGAAGTTCTACAACAAACACTCCCGCACTACATTATCTGAGGTCAGGTGAACAAGTAAAAAACAGTTAAACACAAGTGACTTCATATTGAATAGAAATGTATGCATTATCATTTTTTAAATTTGTATTTTGTAGAATTCAGGAATGTTCTGTCGTAGTGCTTAGAGGTTGCACACTGTTCCGCTAACAAATCACTTACTCATGTAAGATTATATAGGATAGTACTATTATAATATACTGTACTGGTCCTATATATTCTATAGGGAGAAGGTGAATAGGAACCGCAACTGAGAAGTGTAGACATTAGAAAATAACATTTAGAAATGTAGGGTTTATCAAATATTTAAAGTTACGAAGTATGTATGAAAGCTATATTTTTTTATACTGCAATTTCGTAAAATATGCTCACTGAATAAATATCTGCTCAAGTACGTTCTAATGTTTCGTAAGCAGTATTACAGATGGCACTTACAAATTTCCAATTCCTCTTCTGTAACAATGGGACAGTCTATTACAATATAACGAATGACACCATTGTTACATAAAAAAGAAAAGGAAAACAAAGTTATCTATAGAACAGAAGATCCATAACGAAATGCTTTCGAGCAGTAATTATTTTCTGAGCTTCTTTTCTCCGGGACGTCAAAAAATCTTGATCTTCGTGGTGACAGGTCATAAAGTCCTCTGAGATCATTATGACTGTGAACATTCTAATATACATATTCACAGTATATGATCAAATGGGGGGAACAGACTCAAAACCAGAAGCTGGTGATGTTGCTTATATATCTTTGCTCTTTGTGCCGACGGGTCATAAACTCCACTGAGATCAGCATGACTGTTAATATTATAATATACATATTAACAGTATATGATCCCTATGGGTAAACAGACTAACAACTGGAAGGTGGTGACCTTGATTGTAAATGTTTAAGGCTTGCACCAACGGGTCACCAACACCTCTGAAGCAAAGTACAGTGTCAATATTATAATATAGAAAGTCGCAATATATAAGCTGAAAGATGCCAGAAAAGGAGCAATGTTTGTTGTATTCTATCTGTTTCTGAAAACAAGCTGCTGACGTTACTGAGAAAAAAGGAAAAACATGCAATAACACTTTTTTCTAGATATAAATGTTTACATATTGACAAATAGCCACAAATTATAACTATCTACTATGCCATAATCAAACAACTTACAACCCCGGAATATGTTTGTTGACACTAAACAAGAATCCATTGCTAGAAAAGGGAACCTGCATCACAGATTGGAGACGCAGAAATAACTCACAAAAATGAAACTAATCGCACAACAGGTGTTGTTTATATAGTTTTTGGTTGTTGAGTAGTCTATGGAAGGAAGATGCGGCCTCGCCTATGTAGATTTCACGTTTTGCAGTTTACACGTGCTCACGTTCTAACTGTTTCACTTGTGCACGTGTTGGGAAAAGTTACAAACTGTGAAGCTGTAAAGGTTTTGATTTCCATAGTAACACGTATAAAGTCCTTATTATCTACATACGTTGCAGAGTTTAAAAAGTGTCACCCGGTAAACTGTGTCCTTTGCATTCCCATGATTAAAAACATCTAAATAGAAGACATAAAAAACAATATTGTTTACGATAGAAGAAAAAAAAACATATTAATAGTTGTTATTACTATGCTGTTAAACTTAAAAAAATGCCAGCATTTGTAAAGCGTAAAGCTACCCCCGGAAAGGTGTGCCGGCGCTCGGGGCGTTGGGAAGATTAAGCAAGGTGTTACCTACAGTGAGATAGTGGTGGGCTAGGATGCTGACAGACTTTGGATCAAACTGTGAACGCTGTTTTTCGAAGTCAGGTATTGTAGGCGCTGCGTCATACTTTTACCACACTTATATTTTAATTACTGCTAATTAAGTTGAAAACATTCTTAAATTATATGCAGGGCTCCTTGTTTTCTGTTTTTACTGATTTTTACAGATAAATACAGACAGAAAAGTATTAATTATGATTTCTGTATTTATTTTAAAGTGTGGAAAAAACAGAAAATGGGTTATTTTTTTGAGTGATTCTAAATGCTGTTAATGATGAGTACTAGGCCAATAGGTCTATTGGTCTAAACGTAAAAGGGTGAAAACAATAAAAGACTTTTAGCAAAGAGTCTTCAAGAGCAATATATATGCTTGTATAAGAAAACTTGAAAATTTTTATATGAAGGTTGTGTATAGTTTATCATCTAAGAGTGTTTACATGAATGAAAACGGTCAGTCCTTCAGCCGTGAGTGCATATTTATAAGTAAAATAAATGTGGAAATATACTCATTTCAGATTAATTTTTTCACAAAACCCAAAATATATATATGGGTATATACAAATATAATTTCCATTTCCAAGCTTTACTTCGATCATAAAAGACCATAAAAGCAGAGATAAAACACAGACAACCCAACATTTTAGGCATTACATTGTGTTACCATTTACCATAGGTTATACCAATTCATAAAGTTAAAAAAAATAGTAAGGTTTTAAAAACATTTAAAACATAGAATTCATTATTAAAAAGATCAAAGCAGTGGAAAACGGACTGAACATTTAACAAATTCAAGGTGAGTTTAAAAACTTACGATGCCTAAACCACTTGGAGTTTAGAAAGCGGGACACAGCGAAAACAATCCGGGGTTGGTTACAGTTTGCATAACTCTAATGGCCACCCTTATCTCTCGGAACCCCAAGTTCCTGCATAGTGGTAAAAGCCAGTACCTTCTGGGTGCATTATAGCCAGGACAGAAAAAAACGACATGCATAAGGGTTTCTTCCTGACTCTCACAAACAGGACAACCTATTGGGATGGCTTTAGTCCATTTGTTTGTAAATGAATGTACTGGCAAACAGCCCCATGTGCTGGGAGACCTCATCAAGAAAAGCCTCAAATAGAAACTGGTCTTTAAAATTAAAAAAGTCAGATGTTATACTGCCTGATTTTGTGCCCACTTGGAGTTCAGCCAATCTAAAGGATCTGTAGGACTTAACTAGGTCAAGGCGTGAGATTTTCAAAGATCCTTCCTCAGGATAAGTCCATAAGTTTGTCCATCCTAGTCTAAAGAACAAGTCTTTTATATGTGCAAACCAGGATAGTTTTCCCACCCCAGGGAGCCCAAGAATCGCCTTTACTTCCAACTGATAAGCTGCTAGTTCTGGGGTTGCCCACAATCTGCGCCAAAAGGTCAAGGGTCGTAGTCCAATCTCCTCATTTATGGGTATATGCCCAAGGTCCATTCATAGGGGGACAAGAGGGGTACTAGGTGGTAGGCCCAAGAGCTGCATTGTGAAATTGTTCTGGGAGGTAGCCAGTTCACCTACAGAACTGTGTCCCCAAAGTTCAGCCTCATACATTATGGCGCTCCTGATTTGAACTCTATAGATATCTAACAATGGGCCCGGTTGTCTAGAGGTTAAGCTCCTATATAATTCTACTAAACCCCCAGTCGTCTGAGCTAGCCTCAAGCCTGCTTTTTCTTGCTGCGGGCCCCAGCCAAAGGTTTCCATCAGGGTAACTCCCAAATATTCAAAAATTGCCACCCTCTCCAACTTGACGCCATTTAGAGTAGGATTAGGGCAAGAAGTTTTGCTAGGATTAAATACCATATACTTGGTTTTTTGATGTATTAATCTCTAGCCCCCGTTTTTACAAAATAGGGAGAAGGAGACAAGAGACCTTTGGATGCCCATCAGGGATTTAGAAAGTAACAAGGTTTCATCCGCATTGCTGGCACTTTGTCACAGGCAAGCTTTGGGGCATCAATATTGGCGGCTTTGTTTAATTGTTCCACCAAAGCATTGATGTAAAGACGGAACAGTGTGAGGGCCAGAACACACCCCTGCTGTACACCCCTGTCCACTGGAAAGCGAGGAGTCAGTGCCCCATGTTTTCCATACCTAACTTGGGCAAAATTACCAGTATGCAAACGCTTGATCAGGGAAAGTAGATAGGATGTAATACCAAAATTCCTCCAAAACTACCCAAAGTTTATGACGGGGACAAAGTTGAAGGCTGATTTAAGATCGACAAAGATCAAATAGAGGCTCCCACCCTCAATTGTCACTGTCTTCCAATATAGCAATTTCTAGCCTGAAAATGTGGTCAATGGTAGAGATATTTTTACGGAAGCCTGCCTGAAAGACACTCAAAATCTCGCGCTCGTCCATCGAGGACAGAAGACGCTCTTAAATAACCCTGGCAAACAGCTTCTGTGTTACGTCAATCAGGCTGATTGGCCTATAGTTCGTGGGCAGGAGGGGGGAACCCTTCTTATATATTGGGAAGATTTTGGCCCCTAGCCAGGTATCTGGGATTTTCATGCCAGATAATATGGCATTAAATATTACGCATGGATATGGGCCCCAGATATTGGCCTCCTCCTGAAATAGATCCCCGGGGATTTTGTCAAGTCTGGGTGTCTTTCCAAAGGGAAGCTTCCCAATAGCATTTAGCATCTCAGTCAAGGTGAACCAGTCAGAGACTTCTGTGGGATTCTCCATGGGAGTTGGCGGTGTGCCATCTATGAGCTCCATGGAATCCTGGGTGGAGTACAGTGATTAAACATGAAGTCGACAAGCTTCTGCAGCTATATTTAGCTCAATAGGTGAGCTCCCTGTGGAACTAGCTGTTCTGACCAGGGACCAGAACTCCCTCATGGCTCTATTGATAAGGGACTGTTTAATCGCATCTCATTTTTCGGACTCCCACTCTTCTTTGGCGGACTTTAGACTATTTCTATATGAACTCTGCTGGTTTTTATCAACAGTCTATCATTGATTTTTATGGTGTCAATAAGGGCACTCTTTGCCAAATGGCAGGTGTTATTATACCAGGTCAGGATCGAGGGCCTTTTGCCCTTAGAATGCGTCAGGGGATTGAAGATGTTGGTTAAGCTGGTGATCGAGACAGTATGGACATCCGTATTTTGGATAATGGAGTCAGTAGAGTCAAGTGTCTGCACGGCTGTTTCGATAACCAACAAAGGAGAATTAATTAGCGAATAAAGGACAGTCACCTTACCTGGTGACTTATTCATTATATCCCACCTAATTCTCCTTCTACTGCTATCTAAAGATAGGGTGGATGCGGAAGGGGGGTCATTAGCAAGGGGGCCATAAAGGTCCGGGAGCTTAAGCTCAAGAGCCAGAGCGTTATGGTCGCTCTATTATTTGTCGGTTTGGGTACTAATCCCAAAAAGACAAATAATAAAGGACTCTTGTACTGTAGTATAGTTCCTATAATCCCAATAGGCTCTGCGCATTGGAATAATATATTCAGCAGTGTAGACGTAGGACTGAGGTCGACTAGGTCTCTACTGACTATATTAGACTTAAGGTTTGCCAGCTAGCTCAGAGGTCACTAGAAACTTTCTCGAATAAATGAGGAGGAGTTTAACCTCCCTGGATAGACAAGAAGGGATTTGCTTCCGACAACCATATAACATGACAACTTTGCTCCCTCAGAATAAGAGTAAATCTCTAGAGTCGTGTGAAAACAATAGACATCTATTTCACTCAGTCAATTGTGCGTTCTTAGTTACACCAGAGTGCAGAGAAGAGAGAGACGGGCGTTTTCAATAAAAGTTATTATTTATTGAGCAGTCTTCCTTCTCATGCAAGAGAAATGAATTGCCACAATTGCAATACTTAATGTAAAGTAAAGTACGTACAGTAAAAGGAGTATTATGAAATAATACTGTGAAAGCATTGATATGGTTTCGTAGCCATAAGATACTTTAAAATTGATAAAATATATACATACATATATACATTGACTAAAGTGCTCAACTGGTGCTTCTAAAATACGCCTACCCCGGTGTACCTGACCTAAGCCTAATACGTGGGAAGGAGTAAGTAAGTAGCAGTTTAAGTTAAGTTGGTTTTGCCAAGAATCTGATTCAAGAATTCTCTTTAAGGGTTTAGTCAGCACTGTACCTTGGGAATAGAATGTAGAAGGTCTGGTATCTCTTTCCTCAGGACTTGATATCCCAGCAACCCGCAAGGGTAGGCCGGAAACTCCGGAGCTGGATTTTCTCGGCAGGAGAAAAGACAGCGTCTTTTTCAGCGCGTCAAAGAGGAGGGGCAACGTCCGTGGGCTCTCGCATCAGGTGGGCTCTCGGGCAAGTAGATAGCTCCTCTGCTCCAAAACCACCACCAGGTGTGTGCTTAAGGCAACTTTGGTCTATTTATACCTGAAAGGTGCCGAGTTTGATGTAAGGTTTGGACATAAGACGTCAATAAAGATGTCACTAAGAACTGGCTCGCAGGAGTTCTATTACAAATCAAAACAAAGCAAATGGGGATTTTCCAGGTTGCTGGAGGTTTGGTGTGTCGAAAGAACTCATTGTGCTTTCTAGGAATCCAAGGAAGTAGCTTTTGCCGTGCCTTGGACTGCAAGGGCTATTTACTTAAATAAGGATCTGATTCTTATGCCATTATTGGGATATTATTGATTATAGCCGTACAAGGGCATAAAATAGCAATATTGATTCAGGTTCCTAGATAAAAACACAATACCCACTCCACGATCTAATGTCCATAATTACTAAAAGTAAGCAATAGTAAACATCTAAAGGTGCATATGTATTCCAACCCACCCCAAACTACATTTTTTTAATTTGAAATGGTGTATGCGAAATACACGAAACATTATTGGTACTGTACGTTTATCAAGCAGTGTAATCATTCAGTAAAAAAGGATGCATATATATTTAGCTGAACGATTTGCGAAAATTACACATGAAATGTCTCTTAATACAGAAAAGAAGGTTGAGACTATTTCATCACATATAAATACAATTGCTTGTAAGTGAGCTAGAGGCTGAGGTAATATTTTGTCTCTAGAATTTACTAAAAATAGAAGCTCTGTTCTTTAACCCCTTTAGTGCTAAGGTACAATTACTCTTTTGCTGTAATTTCCATTGAAATCAATGGAAAGTGCATGACGAGTTACCCTTGTCATTAGCAGCCAAGAGGTTAAGAATAGTTCTACTTTAACCAGAGTACATGTGCCAGAAAAAAGGATAAATATTTTGGAATTTTGAAAAAATAATTTCGTTTTCAGGGGAGAAAATAGTTCCAAATGTTTTCAGTAGCTTTTGTTCATCAAAGCTGAAGGCCGAATTCAGAGTTCAGGGGAACGCTGTGTGCCGGTTTGCTTAAAAAGTTATTCTTTCTGTTCCGTGGAGAACATCATTGCAGACAGATGTGCAAAAAAGCAGTCTACAGCTTCAGGTGAAAGTTCGAACAAGTTTGAAAATGCTACAACAGTGCAGTCGTGAGAATGATTGCTATCATTGATGTCAGGATCAGCAATGCTCACAGAGGGTCGTACCTGGGTGATGTTGCTCTCATCTCGTACTTCATTGCCACCTAATCGTAGTGGTGAAGTTTCAACGAATGTCGTCATCAGGATTGTTAACCGCTGGGGACAACACGATGCATGAGCCGTTACAGGACTTAGCAAAGTATCGATATCCATTGGTACTGCTGATTGTAGTGTAAGACAGGTGTCGAACACGCATTCTTCTCCGCATAGCATACATCGAAGCACAGGTAAGATGCAGTTTCGCCATATAAGTCTGAATGAAAGAAACCAGGTCATATTTAGATCTCTTAGCCGGGCTAAACCAAGGACTTTAGTTATGCAGTCCCGATAGTGTATAGCTAGGATCGTTTCTTCCATCGTTGCTGGAGTCTTGTCTGCGATTTGGCTTGCCATATCGGAGCAGAAGAGTCAAAAATAAAATTCCTGCTACGAGTCCCAAAAGTAGTGGTAGGCCGCCGAAGACAGAATGGACAAAATTGGGAAAGATGCCCAGAACTGCTTCGAAGGGTGTTAACAGTCCCAAAAAAATTGTCTTAAATACATGTGCGATGCCACTGGTATCTGACATATTTAGAATTAGGCTTAGCATTTCTACGAAATGCATGGGGCAATTAGTTGATGAAAGTGTATGTATCTCTGCTGTTGTCCTTGCAACTTGAAGATCATACGTTTCTTTTGATGACGTTAACGGCACGGTTGTCTGTAAAACAACAGACTTCATTCTGCTTAAAGTATCAATTCGTATAGAAGAGATATTCAAAGACGGCCAAATCGTCACCTCTGTATCAGGAGGGCCCTTTGTATACAATACTTGCATACAGCAAGTGATCATGGAACTAACGCTTTCCCTGGCACCATGCCACAACAGCTGTGGTCCGTTATTAGAACGTAACTCCCGTTAGAAAGTTGTCTAAAGAATTGCTCTATATGTGTTGCAGGTGTGCCGTGCTGGTGGCATGAAAGGTTATTTGTAGTCCCCTCACAGGCCCCATGCAAATTAATACCTTGGCACAGAAGTGTACCACTAAGAAATACATTCTGTTTCTTGTCACTATAACTTGTGTGTGTGTAAGGTAATTTCCATGATGACTTAATGTACCCTTTACCCAACCTTTCATACTGGCCTGCTGGTATATACTCTTGGCAATTTTTAAATTGGAAAGTTGTTATCGGAATTGTGATTATTCCGTGTATTATCCATTCAATGACAGGTCTTTCTGACATTGTCAATGATAATCTCTCAAGTTTTTCAATGCTCTGAATCGTATAGTCTGCTCCTTTTTGTGCCAAACTGATTTGTTTATCAGTAAGGTTAAAGATAGAGAATAATGACGTTGTGTTTATCAGACGCCATGGCACGTAGCTTGAACGCAGATTTTGCAACGTCCAGCCGAGCTGTACAATAGAACGTAATTGGGACTGACCGTGTTGTAACATTAGCAAGTCCTTATCTATTATATCGATAGCAGATGATACAATACTGTCCAGTGAATATATTCTGGAGGACAGAGTCATTAACCCACTGTCCACAACAGAAAGCGATTTTTCCAAATTAATACGATCAATTTCTCGTATTTTCTCTGCTGTCTCAATTTGAGTTACTTTCCAAGCTTCGTTGTACGCAGCGTATATACTGGCCGCTATGAAACCTTTTTGACGCTGTTTGCGTGGTCTCATTATGAAATCGCGCAAGTCAGCACGTCTTTAAGTAAAGTCTAGTGTTGCTTAATTTCTGCCAGTGTGGATGTCTGTAGCCATTCAAGGCATAGTTTCCCTTCACTGTATGTTGTTACTATCCCTGGATGTTGTCTCTGGGAGTATCTAGGGTCTGGTCTGGTCATTTTGAACCCCTGTATTTTGTTCAGGAATCTATCTTGACAGTCATTTGTGTCTGTTGGCCAGATTAGCCACTTTTTCCAATCAGGATGTGTTCTGTTTTGGTGTAAAATATGGGCTACGTCTATCTCAATATCTGTGGTCGTATTATCAGGTATTGGCTTTGGAATAGACGGTTTGTTTAGGTCTTTAATCTTAGCTAGGCCAAGACAAGTAGTCTGTTGAATGGTGTCATTCAAGAACATTATTTATTCTGGGATCATGCAGGCTCGAAATAATGCTTCTAAACCTTGGACCTGCCATTCTTTTGTACCCCAGATGGTTTTTGTTTCAATGTTGTTTTTCCAGAAATCCAAACCAAATGTAATCATTTTTTCATAAAATGTTACCGGGCGTTACCACAGGCATTCCTGCACAAGGCAAAGCGATCAACTTCTCGCCGTACCCACTCCGCGGGTGCCGCTTCGCACAGGAGTGTGTGGGGCATCTTACCTGAAGGAGGAGGACCAGCAAGGCGGGCAGGGCGAGAGGCTCGGCAGGACTGCGAGCGTGCGGGGACTCCAGCAACCAGGAGTCCCTGCGAGACCAGGTAAACCAGCATCCGGTCCGCTCTCCCTGCTGGCCCGCCCCCCGCCCAGCTGAGGCTTGTAAAAGCTCCCTCCACCTCCACTTGTTGGGACAGAGACTTTCCAAACCCATGGAGGCATAGCAGACCGGGCGTTACCGCAGGCGTTCCTGCACAAGGCAAAGCGATCAACTTCTCGCCGCACCCGCTCCGCGGGTGCCACTTCGCACAGGAGTGTGTTGGGCATCTTACCTGAAGGAGGAGGACCAGCAAGGCGGGCAGGGCGAGAGGCTCGGCGGGGCTGCGAGCGTGCGGGGACTCCAGCAACCAGGAGTCCCTGCGAGACCAGGTAAACCAGCATCCGGTCCGCTCTCCCTGCTGGCCCGCCCCCGCCCAACACTCCCCCTATATTACAGCCTCTAACTCCCGCAGCGCGGGACGCAGCACGGGGCGAAGACCGGGCTAAGAGCGGGCCGTTTGAGGCCGTTCGAGGTCTGCGAGGACTGGACTGGGCCACCCTCTTTCGCCCTTTGCCTGGCTTTTGGTCTATTAGGTTCATTATCCTACTCTCCTTATTGTAGTGCAAGCCTAGGTGGTCAGTCCTTCTCGCCAAGTCATGTGCACCAGGACAACCCGGAGTAGGGCCGTTAAGGGTGGGCAACCAACTAACGGCCCCATGGATGATTTTATTACTCGCACCAATCTAGCCATAGACAAAGAAATTTCCAAACTACAGACTCGTGTCTCCCTGGATTTGGCAGCCACTAGAAGATTGTCCCAGGACATTGCAAATTCAAAGAAATCCTCCCTGGGCCACATAGCAACTGTGGTTACCCCGGAGCGTCCGGCCATTCCCCATTGTGTAATTACGCAGGCAGACGTCCATCAGACCCCGATCCTACCCTCCTTTTCCCCAGCCTCGTGTCCTTTATCTCAGACAGGCGACCTGAACCTACCTGTGGTTATTTCCAAGCAGGAAGCTAGTTCTAACTCCCCTACCCTGGTAATCCCAAACACACTTAAGTGCAATAATACTAATGGTAAACCACCCAAAAGGAAACGCAATTCTCGGTCCGCTTACTCTCGTAAGAAGGCTAAAATTGCGGTGGCACAACAGCTGAATTTGGGCAGTGTACCTGTCCCCAATGTAATAGGAGGGTGTACCTCCTTGGCACAGCCACAACGAGAGGAAGCCAAAGAGGGGACAGCCTCTGCTTCCATTACTACAACTGCAGAGGATGAGGGCTTACACGTAGAGGGCCAGGAAGGGAAGGACGGGGAATTCATAGGTTTAGTCTGGGAAACCCTTAAGAAACTTCTCTCTCCCCTGGACCTCAGACTCTCACGTATCGAAAATATCTTGCTAGAGATGGAAAAGAGCATTATTGCCTTGGCCACTCTTGGCCTGAGAAGTCTAGAAAATCAAGGCCTCCTTGTAGAAGACCCAACACCACAAGCCCCACAACTCCCCCCTCCAGCACCCGCTTTAGTACGGCCGGTTCCCAAACCGCGGACCGTGGGTGTGGATCAAAATATTGCCGCTCCCAAAACTAGGGCTCCCAAGCGCCCCATTTCTCAATCATCAGCAAATCCTAACGCTGGTGTTTCTCTAAGACCTCCTCCCAGCGAAGCTGTTTACCAACCCCCCCAGTGCCCACCCATTAAGAATAATTTTAGAGGGGGCTATATTGATCTTCCTCCAGAGGCCAATGACTACGTGGTTGTATTGACGGGCGTCCCCCAGATCGGAAATGGTCACCACGAGAACCACTGGTCTCTGAAGAACAAGATAATGCACTGGCTTAATGTGAACAGACTGTATAGTGGTGACTTTCGAGGACCCACATACGGCACACCACATTTACTCTTGGCCCACTGGTGAAGGTTCTCCCATTATACCTAGGCCGCTGTCCTTTTTCTATCCGCCACACCCCAGACATACCCAGGAAGGTGACTGGTCATTGGTACGTTATCACACATGGAGGAGCCACCCGAACAACCACCAAGATGTCCCTAGACGTTGGAATGGGCTCCCAACCTCGAATAGGTTTGGCGGTCTCGAAGATGTAGACTGACTCCCAAGGCAAGCTGTTTTTCAAGCAGCGAAAAGGGCCCCTTCATCCCTGGCCCTAGGGACCTCAGAATCCCTATCCTTGACGATAGAATCTACTGTCACTATCCCCCCAGCTCCCGAATAAATGCTACATGCTCTGTCAAAAGAGGGGGGATCGAACATCCTAAGCACTCTATTATTATTATTATTATTATTCTGAGTTTTGTATAGCGCCTGGTTACCGATAGGCATCCCAGCGCTTACCAGAACATAACACTACTAAAAGAATGCAGGGATTAAACGGAGAACAAAAAAGTTTTTAAAAGTTTACGGAACCGAAGAAGACTAGCTTCCGAGCGCAGTTGCAGGGGCAATGAGTTCCACAAGGAGGCCACATTTATTGAAAACCTTCTGCCACTGGTTCTTGCCTTTTTCACCCTGCCAACCTGAAGAAGATGTTGGTGGTCAGAGCGAAGAGAACGAGGGGCCTTGTAAGGCTGGACCATCTCTTCCAGAATAGGTGGACCTACCCCGTGCACAACTTTGTGGGCGATGCAAAGTGACTTGAATTTCACCCTGTCCCTCACAGGGAGCCAGTGCAGTGCCCTCAACGCCGGGCAAGCAGATTGACGCCTAGGGAGACCCGTCAAAAGCCTGGCAGCCGCGTTCTGCACTTGCTGCAGTCTGTTCAGGGTAGATTTGGGTGCGCCCAGGAATAGCGCATTGCTAAAATCCAGCCGCGAGATGATAAGTCCCTGGATGAGAAGCCTACGAGTGGCCACTGGGAGCAGAGGCAGAATCTTCTGAGCTGAGCGGCGCAGGCCAAAGCATACGCCAGCAGTCTTTTTGGCATGGGTTTTAAACGATAGGTCCTGCTCCAGCCATACCCCCAGGCTCTTGATCTCCTGCTTGGGGGGGGGGCACCGGTCCCAGACAGTCTGGCCAGCTGCTGGGGGACAGAGATGGAGAAGAGTTCCCCAGCAGCATCAATTCCGTCTTGGAGCCATTTAACTTTAGGGCTGAGCTGCACATCCACGTGTAGATCTTTTCAAGACACGTGTGCAGCCGGTCGGGATGGTGCGCCGACTGGGAAAGGCCTACCACCAGCTGAGTATCATCAGCATAACTGATGATTTTAATACCCAGCAGCAGTACCACACTCTGCAGGGGGGCCATGTAAACGTTGAATAAGGTAGGGCTCAATGAAGAGCCCTGTGGCACACCACACTGGAGAGGGGTTGACGATGATTTTTCCTGGCCTTCCCACACCTCAAATGTATGACCTTCCAGGAAGGAAGCGAACCATTTGAGGGCCAGACCCGTGACCCCCACCCCCGACAGCCGTTGGAGAAGCACCTGATGGTCCACGGTGTCAAAAGCAGCGCTGAGGTCCAGGAGGATCACTGCCACTGATCCCCCCAAATCCAGCATGCTCCTCGCATTCTCCACGACCGCCAGCAGGGCGGTGTCATTCCCCTGGCCGGGGCGAAAACCCGTTTGGGAGTCGCCCAGGAGGGAATTGGCTTCC
Source organism: Lissotriton vulgaris (assembly GCF_964263255.1). Classification (NCBI taxonomy): domain Eukaryota; kingdom Metazoa; phylum Chordata; class Amphibia; order Caudata; family Salamandridae; genus Lissotriton; species Lissotriton vulgaris. The sequence goes on along the minus strand of NW_028246557.1, from coordinate 54,563 downwards.
AAGAAGTCCGAAAGGCGGCTGTTCACCAGCTTCTCAGCCACCTTACTGATACCCGGCAGCAAGGAGATAGGCCGAAAGTTGGCGAGATCGGCAGGATCGAGTTTAGGCTTTTTCAAAAGGGCCTTAACCACCGCCCCTTTCCAACTGGGGGGGACTACCCCATGGGCGAGAGACAGGTTTATCAGGTCCGTCACAGGGCCGCTGATTGTAGATGATACCTGTTTGAGATATTTAATAGGTGCTGGGTCTTTCGGGGAGCCGCTCTTCATAGACCTCAGAACCGCCAAAACTTCCTCCTTAGTGACCGGACCAAGGGAGGCCAGCTCCACCGAGTGCAACTTAGGTTGAGAGCTGGAATTGTCCTCCAAGGAAGAGACCTCACCTAGCCGGGTAAGGGAAGCCAATATGTTGTCAATTTTGCTTTTAAAAAACGAGACCAGTTCTGTGCATTTTTTGCGAGGGTCCTCGTGGAAAACCTGAGGATCGGGGGCATTCAGTAGCTCCTTAATGACCCTGAATGACTCTTTGGAAGAGTTGGCCGCAGAGCCTATACGCTCTTCAAAGAATCCTGATTTTGCCACCCGAATAGCGGATTTATACCTGCTCAGGGCCGCACGATATTCTTTACGACTCGCCTCACTCCAGTCTCTCCTCCAGGACCGCTCTAGCCTCTTGCATCCTTTCCTCAGGGTTCTCAATTCCGACAAATACCAAGGTGCAGAGCCCACTCTCTTCCCCCTCGTAAGTTGTTTCTTTTTGGGTAGGAGAGTGTCCAGAGAATCCACGAGCCAGGTATGGAAATTCTCATCAGAAACTATCGGGTTAGCTCCCTGATGGGGCTGCGTGGCCTCCAAGTGTGCCGCCCAGGTGTCAACTGGGAGCCTCGACCAGGCTCTCTCCAGGGTGTGAACCCGTGGGACCACCGCAGCTGGGCTGTCGAATTGCCATGTCGCGGACACCAAAAAATGGTCTGTCCAAGGTAGGGCAAGAGCCGGAGATGGAATAAGATGGTCCAGGTTAGAGAGTATGGGATCAAGCAGGTGGCCCTTCTCATGGGTCGCGCCCGAGTTGGCCAAATTGATTCCGAAAGATTTGAGATCATCGAGCAAATCGACTCCCGCGGCATTAATGGGGTCCTCAAGATGGATATTAAAATCCCCGAGAACAACAAAATTAGAAGTTGAAGAGGCAAGAAGTGCAGTAATTTCTAAGAGAGAGTTAGGGAAGCTACCCAGGGGTCCAGGAGGGTGATAAATCAACAAGCCTACCAAAGACACTGTAGGTGACAACCGAAGGGAGAACTGTAAGCTCTCACAATCAGTCACCCCTCCATTCTGAATCTTACAAGCGAGCGTGTCTCTGTAAAGAACTGCAATTCCTCCTCCCGTCCCTTTAGGTCTATCAAGATGGAGTATGTGAAAGCCTGGGGGGAGTGCTCTGACCATGTCAGGGCCAGAGCTGGGGGAGAGCCAGGTCTAAGTGAGAAACAACACATCGAGCTCGTGGTCTAGGATAAGTGAATTAATTTCAATGGCATGGCTCGGCAAGGACCGGCAGTTTAGTAAAGCCATGGAAAGAACGGATTTCACAGCCACTGAATTGTGGCCGGAGGAACAAGCTCTACACGGTAAAAATGGAATGGTTCCCATCTGTGCAAAGCTACAACTAGTAGGGTGGGGCGGCCGTAAGGCGATAAGGGCGTCCCTCCCGTATCGGAACCTGGTAGCAGAAGGCGCCAAAGAGTCGGGCATGGTGGCAGGCCCTGGGCCCGTCTGGGCCCGGACGGGCACAGACGGGCTGAACTCTGGCGTAACTCCGGCATCAGTTCGGCGTCCCCGCTGCGCGTGACCGCTGCGCGTTGGCATGGCTACCTATATACTGAACCAGCAAGGTAGAGAAAGGACTGACTGCGCGCTGCTTCCCCTCAACAAAGATGGCCGCCTCGAGACAGGGCGAAGGACCCGCAAAGAGCGCTGAGTTGACCAATTAGGGTGCAAGCTAGGATGGCAGAGGTGGGGGTAAGTGGGCCAGGCAAATTTTAAAAACGAGGGATAAATGTCCTAAATACTCTAGAAACTCAAGATGTAGCGCAGCAGCTGGACACACCCCTTATGACTCCCTTGTCACCCATCCAGAATGCTCCAGCAGATGGGAAGCGGACCGCTGTAGCAAGGGCTCTTAACCAGCAACAGAATGAGCCCCCGCAAAGGTCTAATAGAGCGGCTGCAGTGGTGGCAGGTCTCGAGTCTATTCCGGCTGTATCTGTCAATCCATCAAGGCGTATTACCCTAGGCAAACCTCTGATAAAGATTCTAAGTTGGAATGTGGCAGGGCTCGCCCGCAATTTTGACATCCCAGAGTGGAACGCTTTTTTGGACCCTTTTAACATCTGTCTCTTGCAAGAAACCTGGTGCCTAGAACCCAGGCACAGAGTAGGCTTTACAACTTACTTCGTTCCAGCCTCCCAACAACATGGTTGCAAAGGTCGCCCGTCTGGCGGCCTTCTTATATGGGTTAGCATTGCACTGGGTTTAAGTGTAAACCAAAAGACCACTCAATCTCCTGACCTTCAGAGGATAACCATACACTGTCAGGGGGGTAGGAAGCTAGAAGTGCTTAACCTCTATTTAAGGGGGGCCAAGGGAGGGGTATCATCGCTATCCTCCACAGGACTAAATAGCAAACTAGACGCTTGCAGTATTGACTCCTATGTTCTCCTCGCAGGCGATTTCAATTGCTGCTTCAAGCCACTGGCTAGGGAGGACATTCTGGACACTTGGGATGATGATACAAGGAGAGGTATCCCCACCCTGACCCTAGATCTGATTCAAAAATGGACGCAGAGTGCAATAGACATCAACGCACTCTGTATGGAACACGACCTGAGAGCAACTAATGGTCGATCCAAATCAGACCTTAAGGGTGCGCACACTTATAACAGCGTGGGACACACCTCCAGAATAGACTATATCATGTTGAACCACAACCTATGGCCATTTCATCAAGACATGGAAGTCATATTGTCTTGCGACAGCGACCACAATTCTCTATCCTTAACCCTCATTCCGCCTTGGCACGATAGAAATCCAGCCAAGGCCGTCCACACATGGAAAACATCCCATGAACTTGTACCCTCAAACTGTGGCAGGCGGCTAAAATGGGCTAAAGTAGCAGCGGATGAGGGAAGGATGGCGCAAGCAAGGACAATAATGACAGCGGTGGGGCCGCGTCTCGACGCCTTGGGTATCACCAGTCAAGCTGTTTTAACGACATTCACAGAAACTATTGCGGCACTAAGTGAACTGTTTATCATTTCCCAAAACAGGGTGAGGGCTGCAACGAAAGGTGCTTCCAAGGCAAGAGACAAGTGGTATTCCTCTAAATGTCGGGTTGCTAAAGGGGATCTCATTTCTGCAGTGAAGACCAAGGACCCAGGCAATATCAGACTTGCGAGGAAATCATACAAAAAAACTGTAGCCATGGCTAAGGAGGCTCATGATTACAGTTTCTGGAGTGAGTTAATAGAGGCGAGTACTAGAAAAGATTCTAAGGGGTTTTGGGATCTGTTGAGAGCCAGGGACAAGCCCCTTGATGTACAACTCACCTGTAATATTCCTGGTGAGGTCTGGTTTGCCCACTTTTCCAAGCTTTACTCTGTCCCACTAGGTATATCACAACCAAACATGGGTTTTCTGGTCAGATCTCCAGTTGCCACCACAATTAACGATTACCCCTTCAGTACTAAGAAAGTAGAAGGGGCAATCAGGTGCATTGTTACCAACAAGGCTGCTGGCCCAGACGGAATTCCTGGTGATCTGTTGAAGGAAAATCCATGTTTGTGGAGTAGAATAATTTCCTCACTCCTGAACGAGGCTGTGTTGGGAGGTTCTCTTCCTGATTCCTGGAGGGGCGCTGAGGTCGTCCCTATTTTTAAGAAAGGCTGTCGGGACGATCCAGCTAATTATCGCCCAATTAGCCTGCTTGACTCGACACAAAAAGGTTGCGGGCAAAGTAGTACTAGGTAGGATCTTGCAATGGGCCGAAGAAAACCAGGTTCTGTCAGATTTCCAGGCAGGATTTAGAACAGGGACAGGCACCATCGAGCAGACATTTCGCCTTCTAATGCTGTATTGGAAAGTGGTCGTATTTAGTAGGGGCAGTTTGTATCTAGTCTTTATAGACTTGCGAACTGCCTTCAACCTGGTCCCACGAGCCCAATTGTGGAATGTCCTAGATGGGTTGGGTATCCCCCCTTATTTGTTGGCTTTGCTTATTAAGTTCCATGAAAGCAACTTTGCCCAGATTAGATGGGGTGACCAGGGGGAAAAAACATCTCGCATCCCAGTAGATAGGGGCGTCCGCCAGGGTTGTGTGCTAGCCCCCACTCTGTTCTCACTTTATGTTAACGGAGTGGTGGAGCATCTCCTTCAACAACCATCAGACGCACCTTCCCTGGCTGGCAGAAAAATACCTACGCTCCTATTTGCGGACAACACCCTTCTAATCTCAAAATCACCAGCAGGCATCCAAAAGTTGCTTTCAAGCTTTAAGGCCTTCTGTGACACCAAGGGCCTGTCTATAAATATAAGCAAAACCAAATTCCTTGTTCTTAACCCCCCCAGGAAATCTGTTATCCCTCCTGCTCTAGACTCAGTCCCACTTGAAAGAGTCAAAGAGTTTGATTATCTGGGCATTCGACTCTGTGACACCATGAGTTGGAAGGCACATCACCAAAAGGTCTTTCTGACCCATAAGAGGGTCACAGGGGCCCTGCTTAAAGAACAACGTGCCTCATCTCTTAAACCCATCGGGGCACTATTAGACATCTACAGGCCAAGGGTGGTGAGTGCAGCACTGTATGGTGCGGAACTGTGGGGCGTACAGAGAGTCGACACCTTAACCCACCTCGAAAACAACTTCCATAAAGATCTCATGAAGTTACCCCACAGCACCCCTACACTCCCCCTCTTACTTGATGCAGGTACACGCCCAATATGTGAGCAAGCTAGGCTACGCCCCCTCTTACTATGGGCCAGGATATGGAATGTTCCAGAACTGTGCAGCTATGCCGATGCCCTAAGAGAACTCCTATCCCTACCGGGCTGGCACAAGGTCAGTGGCTTCTCCATGAATTGGGTCTAGGAGACGCTTGGGTCAACAGAACAGCACCTTCTAAACAGATGCTCAAGAAGACTTACTGGTCATGGGTGGCTAATGAGAGAATGTGCAATTCTAAGCAATGTAAATCTGTTGTTGAGTTTCTTTTAATCAAGGAGCTCCCCTATAGAGAACCTTACCTGGACTTAATTCATAACCCGGGCGACAGATCATTGTACTTCAAATTTAGGGTAGGAGTACTTCCCTTAGGGCTGTTAACTTCTACTTGGAAACCACCATTACAAACCGTTCCATATTGTCCCTTCTGTGATTTAAGGGTTGAGTCCATTGCCCATTTGTTGTTTGAGTGTTGTGCATATGCAGCGCCCAGGTCGAGATGGCTGAAGCCACTATGTAGGAGCTTGGGCACTAGATCACACCTGGAAGCCTTACGCATATTACGTTCAGATGCTCGTCCCTTCTTTGCCTGTTGCATGGCAAAAATTTTGGGCTGGGCTTGGCGGATAAGATCTGCAAAGAAACTGCTGCTCCAGTAATGTATTTTTTGCTTGAACCTGTCCTTATGACTGGGCTAATAATCCACTCCCTTGATATTCCTGTTGATTTTGTAGGCTTTTTATATTGTGTATTGTCAAATTGTTTTTATCCATTGCTGTAATGTAATGCTTTTATGATATGCTTTTATATCGAAATAAAGCTATTCAAACAAACAAATAAAATGTTTCTGCATCACTTGTGTTAAACCCTGAGAAGTATGGGAATTTGCTAACCGGTTGCACACCTATAGATCCATAGGTGCGTCTCCCATGGCACCAGTGTATTTGCTGTACCAGCTAAAGTTTTGTTTCAAAAAATTCCAATCAACCGTTATGTCTTTTTAAAATGAATTGTATTTCACATTGTTTATAGTTATCACAATGTTTTTTCATTCATCATTTGTAGCAACATAATCCAATGCATTTCGGTGAATAGGTTCACCTTCGTCAGGGATTTTCTACAAACAAAATAAAGGGTATACATTGTAACTTTCCTTAAATGAACATTTGTTACATTCACATGTTGTTAGAACATTTGTATCTCTCACATAGTTATCTGTGTGATTTAAACTAAATATTTGCCTATCACTCATGTTTGCGCTAATGTGCAATCGGTTACCGTGATAATGATGCGTTAAAGTTTAGCTCTCCGTTAGGCGGCGGCTTAAAAAAATAGAATGGACTTTAAAGCTGAAATACACGCGGTGTGAAACTCGCTTCCATTCCGGTTACCCTTAATCTCGCCCTTGCTCACCTTGTGCTACCTCGAAATATCCTTCCGCTCCTGCCTGCGGGTAGTCTGTTACGGAGTAAGCTCTCTGACTCTGGGTAATGACGCTGACGCTGCGTGTGTCGCGCATGCGCAGTGTGCGGGTTTACCATGTTTTTTTACTTCAACAAGTGTTTGTTGTGAAAAAAAAGTTTTCAACTCATATAACTTTAACCAACTAAGTCTCATGGGTGCTCCGCTTAGTTACAGTGGGTAGAGGTTAATCAACTCGCTCCAATGGTGATGTTGTGTGGTGTTGCTATACTAATATCTGGTTCTGATGCGTGTGGCATGCTGTGCGAAGTCTAGGTTATAAATACCATAAAAATTCTGTTCGATCATTTAAGCCATTTGGCTTAAGGCTGTTCAAATAGTAAATCCAGTGATTTTCACGTTTCAGCAAATTCTTTTTGTTCAATGTTCCTTCCTTTTTTGGTACAATTTCCAAAATACAGGCTCTCAATTGGTTTAAGTTGTGTCGTTTTTCTTCAAAATGGATGGCTATTGTGGATTTCGTGGAGTGGGTTCTTATATTGCTCTTGTGTTCTGTCAATCTTACTTTTAGTTTTCTCTCGGTGTGTCCCACGTATACGCTTCCACATGGGCATTTTAAAAGATAAACCACATTAGTGGTGTCGCAAGTTGCGTGGACCCTCAGAGGTATTTTGTGTCCTTTCATGGGGTGACTGATGTTCGACCCCTTGATGATGTTGTGACAATTGGCGCAATTTAAGCACGGTACTGTTCCTCTGTATATTTGATGGGGCTTGGTTTGCTTAAGGTTTTTTCAACAGTTCACTTAAGTTTTTGCCTCTTGAGTGAGCAAACAAAGGTTCCTGATCAAATATTCCATTGAAATCACTTTCCATTTTAACTATTTGCCAATTCCTGTAAACGATTCTTTTGAATTGGGAGCTTACATTTGAGTATTTGCTGACGCATGTTATTCTTTGTGATTTGGTACTGGTCTTGTAAGTTAGTAATTCAGATCTGGTTTTCATTTGTGCTCTGGCCTGAGATTTTTGGATCATGTCTTCTGGATAGCCTCTGTTTGCAAATCTGTGTGCCATAATTTGTAATTGTTCTTGGAATACGTGATCCTCCGAGATCACTCGCCTGACCCTAAGAAATTGCGTATAGGGGAGGTGTTCCTTCAATGTAGGAGGATGATGGCTAGAGTAATGTAGTAAGTTGTTCTTAACGGTGGGTTTCCGATATAAGTTCGTCATGATTGTTCCATTTTTCAATGTGATTTCCACGTCGAGGTATTGGATGGTGGTGTTGTTGATATTCCATGTAAATTTGATCCTCTCATTTTTTTCATCCAATATTTTTAGTTGTTGTTCCAAAGATTCTTGGGTTCCTTTCCATATGATGAACATATCATCAATGAATCTCATGTAGGCTAACAGGTGTGTGGCCCATTCCTGGTCATTATAAATGTGTTCCTCCTCGAATGCTCCCATGAACAGATTCGCATACGCCCAACGATAGCAAACATGCAATATGAAGAAATCACGCATTCTACAGATCAACGAGCAGACACTTTTGCCTACACGGCGGAAGCAAGTGAAAAAATATATTCATTAATACAAGCGGAGACCACAGAACCAAAAGTTATCAGATATAAGGAACAACAAATCAAACAACTCATGTACCTCACACGTAGAGAAATTAACCAACGACTCCATGCTAATACCATGATTAAATACCACAAGGCACAACGAATCCCCAGAGGCCTCAGAATAGCCCTAAAACCATCTTTGTGCAAAAATTCAAAACCATTTACCGAACGGTGGTTCGCTATACTGAATAAATGCAGTTTGGATTTAATTTTACTCATTATAGAGGAATTGGCAAAAATACTGGAAGAGCTAAAAACAGAAATTGATACTGTAACGGAGGAACTCAAAAAGGGAGCCACAGAGGAAGAGCTACAAAAAATCATTGATGACATTAATGCACAATTAGCAAACCATGTACAGGAAGTCAACGAACGAAAACTGAGGAAATATAGGAGAGACACCCTCGACTATAAATTACAGGAAGTTTATACTTGGGCAGAAGTATACGCCAGAAGGCGACAAACCAAACAATATACCTCCCAAACAGATACATCATCCACAGACAGTGATAGAACAGAGCAAAGAAAAGCACCTACCAAAAACATACCATCAGACAAACCAACTACATCGGAGCCTTTTTTAGACGTAGGCCAAACAGCACTAGAAGACCCAGGAGGGGACGCAACAAAAACAAAAGAAATAAATCCGCCCCAAACAAGGAATACTACAACCAGGAAAGAGAGAAAGAAACAACATTAACCACACAGGAAACAACTTACTACATTACTCTAGCCATCATCCTCCTACATTGAAGGAACACCTCCCCTATACGCAATTTCTTAGGGTCAGGCGAGTGGTCTCGGAGGATCACGTATGCCAAGAACAATTACAAATTATGGCACACAGATTAGCAAACAGAGGCTATCCAGAAGACATGATCCAAAAATCTCAGGCCAGAGCACAAATGAAAACCAGATCTGAATTACTAACTTACAAGACCAGTACCAAATCACAAAGAATAACATGCGTCAGCAAATACTCAAATGTAAGCTCCCAATTCAAAAGAATCATTTACAGGAATTGGCAAATAGTTAAAATGGAAAGTGACTTCAATGGAATATTTGATCAGGAACCTTTGTTTGCTCACTCAAGAGGCAAAAACTTAAGTGAACTGTTGAAAAAACCTAAGCAAACCAAGCCCCATCAAATATACAGAGGAACAGTACCGTGCTTAAATTGCGCCAATTGTCACAACATCATCAAGGGGTCGAACATCAGTCACCCCATGAAAGGACACAAAATACCTCTGAGGGTCAACGCAACTTGCGACACCACTAATGTGGTTTATCTTTTAAAATGCCCATGTGGAAGCGTATACGTGGGACACACCGAGAGAAAACTAAAAGTAAGATTGACAGAACACAAGAGCAATATAAGAACCCACTCCACGAAATCCACAATAGCCATCCATTTTGAAGAAAAATGACACAACTTAAACCAATTGAGAGCCTGTATTTTGGAAATTGTACCAAAAAAGGAAGGAACATTGAACAAAAAGAATTTGCTGAAACGTGAAAATCACTGGATTTACTATTTGAACAGCCTTAAGCCAAATGGCTTAAATGATCGAACAGAATTTTTATGTTATTTATAACCTAGACTTCGCACAGCATGCCACACGCATCAGAACCAGATATTAGTATAGCAACACCACACAACATCACCATTGGAGCGAGTTGATTAACCTCTACCCACTGTAACTAAGCGGAGCATCCATGAGACTTAGTTGGTTAAAGTTATATGAGTTGAAAACTTTTTTTTTCACAACAAACACTTGTTGAAGTAAAAAAACATGGTAAACCCGCACACTGCGCATGCGCGACACACGCAGCGTCAGCGTCATTACCCAGAGTCAGAGAGCTTACTCCGTAACAGACTACCCGCAGGCAGGAGCGGAAGGATATTTCGAGGTAGCACAAGGTGAGCAAGGGCGAGATTAAGGGTAACCGGAATGGAAGCGAGTTTCACACCGCGTGTATTTCAGCTTTAAAGTCCATTCTATTTTTTTAAGCCGCCGCCTAACGGAGAGCTAAACTTTAACGCATCATTATCACGGTAACCGATTGCACATTAGCGCAAACACGAGTGATAGGCAAATATTTAGTTTAAATCACACAGATAACTATGTGAGAGATACAAATGTTCTAACAACATGTGAATGTAACAAATGTTCATTTAAGGAAAGTTACAATGTATACCCTTTATTTTGTTTGTAGAAAATCCCTGACGAAGGTGAACCTATTCACCGAAATGCATTGGATTATGTTGCTACAAATGATGAATGAAAAAACATTGTGATAACTATAAACAATGTGAAATACAATTCATTTTAAAAAGACATAACGGTTGATTGGAATTTTTTGAAACAAAACTTTAGCTGGTACAGCAAATACACTGGTGCCATGGGAGACGCACCTATGGATCTATAGGTGTGCAACCGGTTAGCATTAACTCTTAACACTCCAGGAGGGGAGTGATTTCCATGAGCACAGTATAAATCATTGACAAAGCCAAGGCGGTGCACATTCCCTATATCCACAAAGTATGGGAATTTCTCATAAAATGTTTTCGAAGTGCTTTTAGGTGGAGTTGCACAATGTTCCCATTGATTATACTTAAAAACATTTCTAGGTTGAGCAGATTTATGCAAATAGTGATGTGCAAAGTGGTTATAGCAGTACATTTGTTCATAGTTCGATGAACCCTGTAAATAATCATGTTCTGTAATTTTGCTGAGATTACTAAATCTGACATCATATTATTTATGCTTTCAAAGACCCAATCATCAGAGAATGTACTTGGTTTTACAAAGTCACTTAATGAAACCTTAAACTGATGAGGATATTTCAAGTGCCGAAGGCGCGCCAAAGGCAAACCCGTCTGGGCCCGTCCGGGCCCAGACGGCCTTAGGTCCAGCCACTATGCCCATTCGGCAAAATTGCATCTCATACCCCAGAGGCTCACTGCTTGCCTGGAACCGGGGAAAACACCCCCAGTGCAAATACACCCACAAGGAGGACACACCCTATGTAGGATGCATCCTCTGTAATAACCCCGAGGAAACGGAACGCCACCCAGGTCTCCGGCTTGGTCTTCTGAATTGCAGATCCTTGGTAAAGCATGCCCATGAAATCAACATCCTTGTCCAGGACTCGCTGCTAGATCTGCTATTTTTGACAGAAACTTGGCTGACCCCGCACAACGACTTCGATGTGGCCAATGCAACTCCCCCCGGCTACCAAATATGTCGCCTAAATAGGCCAATCGGTAGAGGTGGCGGCCTAGCCATACTCTTCAAAGATCACCTCAAATGCAGAATCGAGACTGGATCTGTTAAAGATTGTGAGAACTGCTACTTCACAATCCAGATCTCTCCTTCCACCTCCCTTTCCGGATTACTTGTGTACCGACCCCCAGGATCCCTAGGGGAATTTGCCAGCACTCTGATGGACCACATCTTACTCAAGTCCATCTCGGTCTCTAATTTCCTCCTCTTAGGGGACTTTAATATTCACTTTTTGGACCCCACGAATAATACCGCAGCAAACCTGCTTGCAGATCTCACCACAGCTGACCTCCTCCTGCAAAATCCTAAAGCCACCCACGAGAAGGGTCAACTCCTAGACCCCATCTTCTCTAACATTGCGAACCTGTACGCCCAGGACCCCACCCCCCTGCCTTGGACAGACCACATGCTGATACCTATGCACTGGTCACTCGGCACATCACCAGGGCCTTCACATAAAACCAGGGTACAAACCAGACGATGGCATAAATTAGTTCCAGAGGAATGGGAAGCCAAACTACGCAACACCATCCCCCCCCTGTCCACGGACCCCAATACCGCGGACAGAGAATTCATGGATTGGCTAGTTCAACCCCTAGATAGCTCCATTCCACTGACTAGCTCGCTAAAACACATGAAAAGAATTAGTCCCTCCCCCTGGTACACACCCGCCCTTGCCTCTCTCAAAAAACATTGCAAAAAGACAGAACGCTCATGGAGAAAAAACAAATCAGCAGAAGAGAAAAGCGTCTATCAATGCTCCATGAAAGCTTACAAACAAGCCCTACATGACGCCAAAAGGACTTACTTCGAGGAAAAGATAAAAAACTCTGCCTGCTCATCCAAGGAGACCTTCTCCATTTTTAAAGAACTCCTCCGTGTTCCTGCCCCCCCCCAGAAACCTATGGACCCCAAAGAAGCCGAGGAAAAATGCGCCATGTTGGCCTCCTTCTTCGATGAAAAAATAAAAAAAATTCTCTCCTCCCTCCCACCTGCCAACTCCAACATCTTAGAAAGAGCCAAGGAGCAGACGCCCCCCGTAGACAAACCCTTTCTAGAGTCGCTTGGCCCGGTCTCAGAAGAAGAAGTAAGAGTCACACTTACCTCAACCAAGAGCGGAGCCCCTAGCGACCCGGTCCCCATACGTTTCGCAAAAATTATCGTGCAGACTATAGTCCCTCAACTGACAGCCCTGATCAATATCTCACTGGAACAAGGAGTGGTCCCTTCCAACTGGAAGGAAGCCGTAGTCAAAGCGCTTCTCAAGAAACCGTCGCTTGACCCTACAGACCTCTCCAACTACAGACCCATTTCACTTCTCCCCTGGATAGGCAAAGTTGCCGAAAAGTTAGCTAACAAAAAGCTGTCACAATACCTCGAGTCAAACCATCTTCTCAACGACTCGCAGACTGGCTTCAGACCTGGCCAAGGCACAGACACTGCACTCCTTGTGGCAGTGGAAAGAACCAGGGAAATCATCGACTCAGGAGGATCAGTGGCAGTGGTCCTCCTAGACCTTAGTGCGGCCTTTGATACGGTCAGCCACCAGGTTCTAACCCACCGCCTCGGGACTGTTGGGGTTAAGGGCAAAGCCCTGAAGTGGCTCTCGTCCTTTCTCTCCCGACACTCCTATCAAGTATGGGAAGGCGAAAGCCGCTCCTCTTCCATCCCCCTCCAGTGCGGTGTGCCACAGGGCTCTTCCCTGAGCCCTACGTTGTTCAATGTTTATATGGCCCCACTGGAGGAACTTGTTTCACCCTTCGGAGTCACTATCGTCAGCTACGCCGACGACACACAACTGGTGGTCACACTCTCCCACCCTAAGCTCGAGCCCTCCAACCTCCACGACTGCCTTTCCAGCGTACACCAGTGGATGAGCGACTCTGCCTTGAAGCTTAATGGCTCCAAGACAGAGATCCTGGTCCTTGGACAAAAAACTACTAACATCCCTTCCAACTTCTGGCCCGCCTGCATGGGCGAACCTCCCACTCCCAAGAAGGAGGTCAAGAGTCTCGGTGTGTGGCTGGAGACCGACCTTACCTTCCGGACACAGGCCAGAAAGACGGCCGGAACCTGCTACGGGTTACTTAAATCTTGCAGGAAAGTACTCCCTCTTCTACCCTTCCAGTCGCGCCTTATGCTGATCCAGGGCTTAGTTCTATCTAGGCTGGATTACAGTAACGCCATCTACCTGGGCGCCCCGGAATCCACCTTTCAAACTCTGCAAAAGGCTCAAAACGCCGCCGCCCGACTCCTAACAAGCACCCCGGCCAGATCATCGGCCAAACCCGCTCTTAGGAAGCTACACTGGCTCCCGATTAAGGAAAGGGTCACTTTCAAGGCCCTCTGTCTGGCCCACAAGGCTCTCCATAACACCGCCCCCCCCATACTAAACAATTGGATCACCCCCTACAGACCCACGAGAGCGCTCCGCTCAGAGCATGGAAACCTTATCACGATCCCCATGGTGAAAAAGGCCCGCATAGGGGGCCGCCGCTTCTCGGTAAACACCGGTCTCAAGTGGAACGCACTCCCTCTGAACCTCAGAACAGAGCCTGATCTACTCCGGTTCAGAAAAACTCTCAAAACTCTCCTCTTCCCCTAATCCGGTTTCTTACCGATCCGCTCCCCCTCATGAGTAACAAGGTTTTAGCGCTGGGATACCCCCGTGGTGACTACGCGCTCTACAAAACTTTAAAATAAATAAATAAATAATAAAAACTGGGCCATAGGTTTTGTAATCCGTTTTGTCCCAAACTACCCCACCGGGTATTGGAATGGCTGTGACATTCACTGATGATAGTTCTCTTTTCTCGATGTGAGATGACTTGTGGGGCTTTAGGACCAAGTTGATGTTCTGACTTGCTGTGTCCTTTGTACTGTTTTTTCCCTCAATGAATTTTCCCAAACAAAGTACCACGATGAGTCAAAGCAGGAGGAAAAGTACAACTAACACAATCCAAAATTCAATCCATGGAGAAATCAGATAGGTTACTTTGAGTTGATGACAGAGTTCTGTTGCTTTGTCTTTAAAAGTTTTTGTTGCTGGAGTTTCTTCAGGTTCGCTTGGATCTTCAGAAAAGTTATCAAAATTGATGAAGTAGCCAGATGCAGTTCTGTCAATTGTTGGAATTGCTTTTTCAATTTTTCTTTCATTAGCATAGTCTGAGGCTACATCGTTGTAGACTGGTGTTTCTTGACAAACTGTTTCAATTTGGGTTTCAAGAGGCACAAGTTCCATGGCATTGTTGCATAGTCCTTTTTTATTCACTGCAGGTTTATCAAATGTGATTAGTCTTTCAGTTTGAACCTCTTGGATTGTAGCAAGTTTTGGAATTCTGCTAATTCTTGGGAGTCCACTGGGCCTACTACTTATTATTGGCCACATGATTGTGGTTTTACCAGGTCGATGGATACAACTCGGTTCTCCTTTTTACCAGAAAGGGGCGGTAGTACAACTGATCTTGTTCTGCTGACAGCTAAGACAGGTACTGCTTTTCTGTAAGAAGGCCCAAATTCCTTCTTCGCTGCGATCTTCTCTCTGACCAGATCCCCAATCTTTGAAATCCAGACAGGCCTTGCTGGGACAGGTGGTTTATCTTCAGTGGCTGTTGGCTGCTGTTTTAACTTTATGTTGCTCAGGGCTTTTCTTGTTTCATTTAAGTCCTGTAAAACAGCCAAACGATCTTTGATGTCAAAGCATTTTTTCTTATCTTCTACCACTGAAGTCTGACTGTCTAAATCCTGAATATACATTCTAGTTCCGAACAATAGTTCGTACGGGCTGAAACCTTTTAGAGAATTTCTTGGCAGATTGTTAAGACTACGTTGGACACTTGTTAAATGTTGGACCCACCCATCACCCGAACCTAATACCTTTGCCGTTATAGATTGCTTTATGTCTCGTTTTTTTCTTTCCACAATCCCATTTCCCTCAGGATGGAAGGGACAAGAGTACCGCAATGCAATGCCCTTGCTGGTCCTGGCCTCCTTATAAGCTTGAGAGCTAAAAGCAGGACCCTGGTCAGAATGTAGCATGCCAATTGCGTATGTGCCGATAAAGACTCGCAAATCTTTTATAACAGTTCTGGCGTCAGCCGAGCGCTGGGGTCTGTATTTTTAAGTGAATCTAGTCTTAAAAAGAGATTAAATGGGACGCTGGATTTTACTTATAGATAGCATTATGCTAACTACAAAAAAGGCCATGGCAATACTCCGGTCGGTTCACTACTGTGATCTCTGTTGCAGTTTGGACAGCTCTTTGCAAATTTATAATGTTGCAGGCTCATCCCAACCAGTATTCTGATTCTAATTATTTCAGAGATTCCTTGATCTCTCGGTGCCTTAGACCCAATCCCATGTGTGCGTCTGCTATTAAGAAGACTCTCCTGTTCGTGTTTGGAATTACTCTATCCCCCACTCCAGGGATTCGAGCAAAAGGAACGGAGTTTGCATCAATTATGTATGTATAATTGAGTGGATAGTTCACAGGTATTGCTGCACATTCACCTTTTGAAGATGTTTTTACCGCCAGCATGGTTTCCCCGTCGAAGTATTTTTCTGAACGCTTTTTTGTGGCTACGGAAGCCGGTTGAGTGGCTTCCGCTGTGGCTGTATTAGCCAATGAATTCCCTGCAACATGAACGCCATCACGTTGATGACTCAGTGTGTGTATCACGTGAGTCTTCTGTAGTTCTTTTTGTAAAAGAACTACCTGTTCCCAAAGCTTATTATGCTTTATTGTGGCACCTGTGTCATCTTTCTAATCCTTTTGAACCCAGTTCTGCAAGTCATTATTGTAAGATTTGACGCAGAAATGCGAATCGCACACTATTAGTGTCGGGAATTCACGATGGGCATTTTCAAGCGGCATCTTTAAAGATCTGATTTCAGCTCGCTGAGCCGAACAGTTTCTCAGTGATTCAGTTTTTGTTATTTTTGGTCTGAATTTACCACAGTGCCAGCGACCTTTAACAATCGCGCATGCTGCATTGCAGGATTTATTATCCACATTGTAATGTTGTACAAATCTGTCCGTATAGATTATACAAGAGTACTGTTGGAGAGGCAGAATTTCGATTGGCAGAGGATATTCTTCTTCATATTTCAGATCCATCAGTTTTTTCATGTTCGGGTAAAAATAGTATTTCACGTCTTCTGCAGCAAGAAAATGTTCCCACTGTATCCATTTTGGATCTAGTGCCGCCGTTTTTAGATTAACTGGGCTGAATAACGCCTCAAAGGCTGATTCTGCTGCGAAAACAGTTATTCCTTTGCCTTGGGCTTGGGCTCTTTCTTTTGCTACAGCAGTCTGAACTGCATTTACAGTATTTTCTGTAAGACTGAATGTTTTTTCAGCTTGTGTGTACAAATGTGATTTGTAAGCTATTGGTACCGTTTCTCCCTTATAAGAGGTCAGGTACGTGAATCCGCATCTTCCTGGGATGACCCGGATTACAAGGTTGAGTGTATTGTCGCGAGTTTCTAATTTTGTTTTAGCTAACATATCTGTTTGCAATGATCTCAAAATTTCTGTGTGTTTCTGAGTCCAATTGATTGGTTTAAAATCAGGTTTTATTAATTCATAGAGAGGTTTAACCCTCTCTGCATAATTTAGAATGTAAGTTCTTGAGAAATTCAGGAAATCTAGTATTGATTGTAAGTTCTTCAGCGTTTTGGTGCTTGGAGTACAGCGCACTTCTCTAAGAAGTTGTCTGAAAGGCTTTTGCCTTCAGTTGATAATTCATATCCTAAAAACAGGACAGTTACATGGGCAATTTGTGACTTTTTAAAGTTGAATTTGTAACCCTCTGCTGCGAACCCAAGTATTATGGCTTTCACTCTTTTCAAGTGAGCATCCAGGTCATCATCTGTGAGATAGATGTCATCGACATAAGATAATGCCTCATCATCATATATTTGTAGTAACTCTGTTACTCTTGCTGAGAATAATCCAGGGCTATTCTTGAATCCCTGTGGGAGTCGACAGAAATTTTTCTGTGACCCCATTATTGAGAAAGCGGTTAAATACCTGCTTTCTGGTGCAATACTTTGACAAAAGAATCCGTTAGAAATGTCTAATGTTGTTTTGTATTTTTTGCGAATGATGTTATTCATTAGTGCCGCACTGTGCGAATTTTGTACCGCAAATGTCTTGCAACATGAGTTAAGGTGTCTGTAGTCCAAGACTAGACGATATGAATCGTCTGGTTTGGAGACAGGAAACAAAGGATTGTCCATTTGAGAGGTGCATGTTTCAATCACTCCTTGGTGTTCAAGTTGATCTAAGATCTCCCTGACCTGTTTTTTAGCTTTTTGCTTAATTGGGTACTGTCTTTGTGCAGTTGGTTGACATTTTAACTGGATTTTGTGAGGAAGGGAGTCCTCATCCCATCCTACATGATTTTTATATAATGCAGGAGCTTGGGCTACTGCCCATTTTCTTGCATATGTGTATTTTCTATGAATTGGAATATGATTTGAGAAGGCAGGCATAATCATTTCTTCGCCATGAGGGCACTCCCTGACAAACTCTGTTGGAAAGTCTGTCTCAGTTAATAGGATGTCATAGCCTTTTGAGAGGTTATCCCAAAACAGACCCCTTACCTTCCAAGTCTTATCTCCCTCTATATGCAATGTTATTTCGTATATTTTATGAGGTTCGCTAACTCTGGTATCTGCAGTTTCGACCTGAATGTATTTATTCATGTCCACTGTCTCCAGATGATTCATCAGGATCTTGCGAGCTATGGTCACTTCTGGTGCGCTGTCTAGCATTGTCTGTGCCCACTCTCTGTTTTTCAGTTGTGTCCTCACTATCCTGGGCATGTCTGATTATTTTAATACTGGCTACCTTCTTTCTTGGAAATTGTAATTTTTTACTTTGAGCAGGTTCCTTGTCTTTGGACTTGACTGGCTCTTCCCTGTGTTCTGACCGTCCTCTTCTTTCCGATTTCTGCGAGGAAGTCTGAAAAAATCGAGAGGGACGTGTGTCAATATCTTGATATCTATCAGGCTTTTTCAAATTATCCCTATTTCTAAGGTTGTAACTTTATTTAGAGGGCTCCCTTTGGGGAGACTTGGGTTCTCGGTTAGTAGATCTTTCTCTCCGCCGAGGAGACCTTTCTCTGGATTGGAATCTTTTTTCTTTGGGAGTGGATTGTTTATTTCCATCCCAGCTCTTTTTTGGGGTGTTTAGAATATTTTTAATGAATATCTTTTCAGGATTTTCAAGTAGTTGGGGTTTTACTGGTTTCCCACCCAAACTATCTCGAGCTAGTTCTTCATAGGATTTTTCCATGATTCTGGCAAGTTCAATTGGTTGGTCTGTTATATCTGTTTCTTTCAATTTTTGGAGGTAAGTTATATCCTCTATTGCCAATTGAACTAACTCTCTATATGCCGTTGTTAATTCTTTTATTTTAACTAAGAGTTCTTTGCTTGACATTTTATCAATGTCTGTATGTGGTGTGTAGCTGGCTAGAACCGGCCACGGTGCTCCTGGTCTACCTAGTGGACCGAGTCTGGTGATATGATCATTATGTTTTAGGGCGCCTTTAAACCAGAGGAGATGCTCCTGGTAATTTAGTGGGATTTCAACATCCTCGAAAGGAGTGTATTTATCCGAAGGTTCCTCTATTTTGTAATAGTGGAATTCGTCTGTTACAGCGTTTTCTGCTGGAAAGTTTATCCATGAATAGAATACCTCTGTCTGCCGATATTCGTGTGCCTTTATCACGAATATGACTATACCACCTTGTGGTGTCAGGCCATTTTCTATAAGTTTTAGAGTTATAGTTCTTCTTAGATTTTCCGGGATAATAATTGCACCCGGTTTATTTTCATTAAACTATGCGTACAAGGACCAGGATGCTATCCCCGAGACAATTGGATGGGTGATTTTACCACTCTGAGATCCGGCTTGCTTTTTAACTTCCATGAATTTTACTGAATTGTTCTGCCTTTGTAACTCACATGAATTTTTATCAAATTGTAATTAACTTTTAAACACATGTTGTTTTGTTGCTTTTATGATTTTAAATGCAATCGAATAAAGCTTGTTTTTTTTTACTTTTTTTTTTTTACATTAAACCCTGTAACATCGAAACGCTGTTGATTTGCATCTACTGCGGCTTCACCGGTTTCGTTGCTGTCGCCGTTAGTTGACATTGTTTTAATGAAAGTTTGCAGAGCACGTTTCCAGGGAAACAAAAGATTAGGTGCACAATATTTTGGAACACTGTATCCTTCAACGTTGACTAAACCAAAACCCTACATAGGAATCTCTTCCTACTAAGTTCCGGCGGATTTTAACCTTGCACCCACTCCAGACGTCTATTGGAGTATTTATGGGAGAAAGGGTCTGTGTGAAAAAGCATGACTGAGTTACTGTAACGTCTTGCGTTAGTTTTATCGCCTTACCAAACGTTGGGCGCCATGTAGTGTAGTTCCTATATTCCCAACAGGCTCTGCGCATTGGAATCATATATTCAGCAGTGTAGACGTAGGACTGAGGTTAGCTCAGAGGTCACTAGAAACTTTCTCGAATAAACGAGGAGGAGTTTAACCTCCCTGGATAGACAAGAAGGGATTAGCTTCTGACAACCATATAACATGACAACTTTGCTCCCTCAGAATAAGAGTAAATCTCTAGAGTCATGTGAAAACAAGAGACAGCTATTTCACTCAGTCAATTGTGCGTTCTTAATTTCACCAGAGTGCAGACAAGAGAGAGACGGGCGTTTTCAATAAAAGGTATTATTTATTGAGCAGTCTTCCTTCTCATGTAAGAGAAATGAATTGCCACAATTGCAATACTTAATGTAAAGTAAAGTATGTACAGTAAAAGGAGTATTATGAAATAATACTGTAAAAGCATTGATATGGTTTCTTAGCCATAAGATACTTTAAATTGGATAAAATATATACATACATATATACATTGAGTAACGTGCTCAACTGGTGCTTCTACAATACGCCTACCCCAGTGTACCTGACCTAAGCCTAATACGTGGGAAGGAGTAAGTAAGTAGCAGTTTAAGTTAAGTTGGTTTCGCCAAGAATTTGGTTCAAGAATTCTCTTTAAGGGTTTAGTCAGCACTGTACTTTGGGAATAGAATGTAGGAGGTCTGGTATCTCTTTCCTCAGGACTTGATATCCCAGCAACCAGCAAGGGTAAGCTGGAAATGCCCGAGCTGGATTTTCTCGGCAGGAGAAAAGACAGCGTCTTTTTCAGCCCGTCAAAGAGGAGGGGCAGCGTCCGTGGGCTCTCGCATCAGCTGGGCTCTTGGGCAAATAGATAGCTGCTCTGCTCCAAAATCACCACCGTGTGTTTGCTTAAGGCAACGTTGGTATATTTATACCTGAAAGGTGCTGAGTTTGATGTAAGGTTTGGACATAAGACGTCAATAAAGATGTCATTAAGAACTGGCTGTTCTTACAGTGCTCGCAGGAGTTCTATTACAAATCAAAACAAAGCAATTGGGGATTTCCCAGGTTGCAGGAGGTTTGGTGTGTCGAAAGAACTCGTTGTACTTTCTAGGAATCCAAGGAAGTAGCTTTTGCCGTACCTTGGACTGCAAGGGCTATTTACCTAAATATGGCTCTGATTCTTATGCCATTATAGGGATATTATTGATTATAGCCGTACAAGGGCATAAAATAGCAATATTGATTCAGGTTCCTAGATAAAAACACAATAGTACAAATGAAAGAGAAAGCAGAACATCAGTAGGCAGCTATGGATATTATATCAGTATAGCGCCAGCCTGATAAATATTGACTTGCATTACTAGACTGAAAATCATTATTCCTATGAAAAAATGTATAGTCTGCCTTAATGATTTAAAATGCGTAAAAAACCGCTGCGCTAAAGTAATTTAAAAATTGACAAAATGCATTAACGCTGCTTGCCGTAATAATTGTCTAAATGTATATATGTAAAAATGAACTATGTATCTCAAAATGCCTCCTAACAGCAAGATGGGATAAAAAGTAAACACAAATAATGGCTCACTTACCGTGAACAAAGCCAAGGGTTGGCTGAAACGCGTTGGTTCAAGATCTGAAGTTAAAATAAACTCAAGTTGAATATATCCAAATCCTCAGTGCCACGTCCCTGTTGTACAAAATTGTTGAATTCGGGACAGGATCCGGCCCCTACGCTGGCACCGGTAGCTGAGCGCATGGAGTTGGAGGATCACAATGGTGCAGATATATATATATATATATATATATATATATATTGATTGATTGAAAGCTTTATTTCGATATAAAAACATATCATAAAAGCAATACATTACATCAATAATAAAAACAATTTAACAATGCACAATGTAAAAATCCTGCAGAATTACAGTGGAATTAAAAGAATGTATTATTGGACAAATTGTAGAAGCCAGTACAGGCAGAAAACACATTACTGGATCAACAGTTTCTTTGCAGTTCCTATTCGCCAAGCCCAGCCCAGAAATGTTGCCATACAGCAGGCAAAGAAGGATCGGGCATCTGTACGCAATATGCGTAAGGCTTCCAAATGTGATCTAGTGCCCAAGCTCCTACATAAAGGCTTCAGCCATCTCGACCTAGGCACCGCATAAGCATAGCACTCAAACAACAGGTGAGCAACAGACTCAACCCTTGAGTCACAGAAGGGACAATATGGTACAGTTTGTAATGGTGGTTTCCAGGTGAGGGTTAACAACCCTAAGGGGAGTACTCCCACCCTAAATTTGAAGTACAACAAACTGTCGCCCGAGTTATGAATTAGGTCCAGATAGGGTTCTGTAACGACCGGATTTTCCGCCTAGATGGAATCAGCTCCTAGGAGCCCCTCTAACCCAGCCGGAACGTAATCACCTCCCTCCTTAGAACGTATTTACAATGGGTTTGGATATATGTATGTACATCTCGTACCTAAGGATGGGGAAAATAGCAATAAACATGCGTAGGTTTTCTACAATATCCTATTTATACCAACTAGTCTCGCGGCCACTTAGGCCCAGACTTATCTACCCTGGGGCAGATCTGATTATGTACTCTTACACACTGATCTCCCTCAGTGCTCACTCGACACGCAATCCGGCATGTCTACACACGGGCCTGCAGTCCCAGTGCTCTCATTAACACACGGTTCACAATCCGGCGAACCTACGCACCGTATCCCTCCGGTGCTCTCATTCACACACGGTCCACAATCCGGCGGGCCTACGCACCGTATCCTTCCGGTGCTCTCATTAACGCCGTATACCAACGACGATCACTTTCCTATGAATACTTATGGAAGAAATCTCTCATTTGTCTACTCAGGATAAAACTACGATAATAGAAATCAGTATGGCTTTCCAATTGAAATATGTACCTTCTGCTCTTGGCATCAAACGTTCCATTCCTCCCTTATTACTCAGTCATTTCCTACCTGATCGGGAATCGCATCCGTTCACGCAAACAATGTCTGACTAGAAGACCAGGTTACCCTGATTGAACAAGAATACAAGGCACATGTCGGTTCACTAAGAACTGGGGTGTTTTATTACAATAAAAATAAACACAATACTACACAATGTATATTCTGCAAAGAAAAGTAAAGGTTAGAATGCGCGCTTAATATGGGAAAGGGCGGAGGTCACCTGGTTAATATGAAGTTGAGGTTCGGCAGTCATCTAGGTTCCCTTCTCGTCTCTGTGTCTTGGCTCGTCTCGGAATCACACTTTAGCAGTCACGGGTACACGTCTGCACCGCTATGCTCGATCTCCTCTGCTTCCCTCCAAGGCACTGGAACCTCTCTCGTTATTAGCTGCTGTCTCTTTCTGTCTCTGATCGCTCTGCACTACTTCTCCTTCTCCTTCAATCTGTCTCAGAGAATCTCAGCTTTCTCGGACTTCAAAATGGCGACTGTCCGCCTGGAAATAATTAATAGCATAGATGCTAACGGCTAGCTGCCGCCTACGAACTAACTGACTCATTGCCTAACACTTTCGCTAATATCAAAGCCTGTCCCTTCATGGAAAGTTACGGCCATTAACCTGCTGCCCACCAAATTCTTGTACCTCCCCGTACCAAGGACACGTTCCCAGCCGGCCGGCCTGAAGTTGTGTCTTCGGAGTGGAGAAAAATACAGTCTTTCGATAAGGGCCAGCCTGAACCGGTTCTCTCCAAGCGAACAACACCTTGAAACTAAAACATTACACTTGACCTAGAAAGCCTCTCAAGCTACCAGGCAGAGGGCAAGATGGAGTCTGTCCCGTTTAAGGCCTACAAGCCCAAAATACGCATAACTCCATAGAAGATATACTAACACTCTTGCAAAAGGATAGATCATCACTAATAGTTATATATCTAACCCCTAGCTTAAGTTTATAAGCCCTGATCTAACGAAAACTACTGTGCCTCATGGATAGGTCCTACCTATAGTCCTAATCCCTATACTATAAGGGTAATAGGCTGGAGTCATCTTCCATCATTCTCCCTCTAAAAAGGGCCGAAAAAGTCGGTCATAACACTTCACCCTTGACTCCAGTCTATTAACCATGTTCTATATAGAACTAACATCAGTGGAAGAATAATAAGAAACAAAATTAACTGATCTATGTCTCTTGCTAAATCTACAATATTGAAGTAGGGAAGGAATGCACTGAATAAAGCAGCAAATGGCCACTAAAACACAAATAGAAATCATAATACCCCCTAAAATCTGTCGTAAAGAATGTAAGTCAGGTAGCCAATTAAAGAGCCAGTCAAACCAGCCCTGATCAATATGTTGTCTAACTTCTGCAGTCAAGTCGTGGAGTTTGTCAATATGGGCTTGGATTGATTTAGAGTGGTCAGATAAGTTGAAGCAGCAAAGACCATCAAAGTCTGAACAGTCATGTCCATGTTTTAACAGGAGATAGTCAATCGCTGCGCGATTTTGCAGAATAGCTCTGCGTTCACCCTGGGCATTTAATAACAAGTCAGATAACACGGTAGAAGTCTGATTAATGGATTTAACCATCCAGCAGGCCATCTTGCCAATTGTTTTAGCATTGTAAATGGCCAAAGCCGGGACACCAATAGTAGAAATAGCCAAACTGAGATATTCAGACTTAGAATAAAGATGAATGGAAGAGTCACAGTCCCCATGTAATGACATAGAGTCGCGTATTATACGGGAATGGGAACCAGGGTGTGAGGAAAACATTAATAAGCTTAATCTAGTAATAGCGCATGGACCTCCAGAAATATTTGCGGGAATATAGGGCCAGGAAGAATTCCCACATGAGAATAACCAGCCAGAGGGCAGCAACATTGCACGGTAATAACTAGGAGCAATTAATATACGTTTACATGTCATATTGTTTTTAACAGAAATACATGAATTCGGAAGTCTTTGTAAACACAGCAATCGTTGATGAGCTGAAAAAGAAGTGGCAGCCTGCAACTTCAATTTAATACATTCTGAAATGGCCTTGGGATCACATGTTAAAATAAAGCATAAATCACCCTGCGAAATGTTGTAGGTGGTAATTCGGGAATGAATAGGGGGAATGGAGTAGGAAAGGATGGTACACAAAGGGCAAAATTCATGGGCCGCAAAATCGCCCAGAATAATATTGGGTTGGGCACTTGAGATATTGAAAATATGCCGCAAAGTCTCAGTGGAAGCAGGGACAGCAACCAAACAGGTCGCCGGAATATCAGTCACAGACCTCATGGGAGTGAGGCAGAAATGCGGAGAATTGGTAACTCTTTTAGCAAGAGTGATCCAAAAGTTTGACGAGGAATCCCACGCAGCGAAGGAACGCGGAACTCGGGTTCTCCAATCAACCGAAGTCTGTGGGTTCTCTCCTCTCCCGGCGTAGCAGACCAAAAGGAGTCCAACGCCGGCACATCCTGCAGCAGCAGTCCAGAGAATGATCTGAAAGAAAACAAATACAGGCCTTACTCATTCTCGTAAATAACATTTGTCAGCCGGGACAGCTTCCCAGCTATCTTTCCCTGGTCTCATCACCAAAATGGTATTATCATGACCGGTCGCAATAACTTCAGCTTGTTCAGGGGGATGTTTAGGCGATTGCACCCATATTTTCGCACCAGGGTTGTCTGTGGACCCGAAGCCTTTTTGGCCTCGTATTGTTAGCAAAGTTGGCGCAGTGCCTTTCTTAATCTCACCACTGAAAACAGGCATGATTAGCAACTGAGCAACACGGTCAGATTTTTGAATTGACAAATCAATCTCACTGCTATTAAGCAGGAGAACCTTAATCTCTCCCTGATAATCGCTGTCAATCACTCCTCCAAGAACTTGAATACCTTTTAAGGCAAGGCCCGATCTAGGGGCAATCCGTCCAAAGCTACCGGCTGGTATACAGACACCAATGCCAGTTTCAACAATTATCCGGTCTCTACCTTTTAGGACAGTGTCATTCATAGCATGCAGGTCCAAGCCTGCGGAACCTTGGGTTGCTCTGCATGGAGCCAAAGCTTCGGGGGTAATTTCCCAGTACATAACAGTATTAGCAAAGGTGTTGGGTTTTGCATCAACAGTCGGAGGAAACAAAAGCATTAAAGGAGATTTAGCATGCAACAAGGGGCGATTATTTAAAATCAGTAATGCCTGGAGTAAAAAGTCCCTCCACTGTTTGTAATGTTCGTCCGTTAATTTTCGTAATTGTTCCTTTAGCAAACCATTCATCCTTTCAATCAGTCCCGAAGCCTGTGGATAATATGGAATGTGAAACACCCATTCAATGTTATTTTCCACACAGAATTCCTGCACCAATCTTCCACGGAAATGGGATGCGTTATCAGATTGAATTTGAAATGGAACACCATAATATAATATGAGTAGTTCCAATGTTTTAATGGTATTGATTTGGGTAGCATGTTTACAAGGGAAAGCAACCAGAAGGCCACTATAGGTATCAACAGCGGTACAAATATACTGACAATTTTTGCTCATAGGGAGCGGGCCAATATAATCAATTTGCCAAATTTGAGCGCGCAACTTTCCTCGATGTAAATGGCCTCGAACAATATGAGACACTTTTCTCTTTCTAGAATGCTGACAAATGGGACAATGCAAAATGGCATCTTTAATCAAATTTAAAGGAATATGAATTCCTCGATCGGCAGCCCACCTGCTAGTGGCTCTTTCTCCAAAATGTCCCGCTTTCTGGTGGGCCCATTTCGCCAATCCCGCCAAATCAGAATCTTGCATGTCCACCAATGCCTCAGAAATTTTAGACTTTTCATCTGCAATATTATGAAAGAATTTGTCAAGGTAGTCTATCGGTGTGTGAGCATCCACATGAAAGATTGTCACAGTACTCTGTGGGAGCAACTCCAAAATTTCTTGCCATAGTTCTTTTCCCCACAGTTCTTTTGAATGCAATTCCCAGTTATGAGAATGCCAGGTTGGTAACCATACCATCCAGTCCATTAGCAGTGGACCAGGAATCAGTGAAAATATGACATGTGCCAGGTAGTTCCTGTTTCAAAACTTGGTAAACTGCATACAATTCAGCATATTGACTACTTTTTCCATCACCAGTTGTACTCAATAATTTCTGCGTGATCGGGTTATAGGACACTGCTTTCCAATGCTGTTTCTCACCAATGAACCTCGCTGAACCATCCGTAAACCACACATGTTTTCTGTCCTCCGCGGACAAATCATCAAATGGCTTACCCCACTTGACAGGAGATTCCTGTACTACAGGCACAGAACAATCACTTCCAGTCTCATTCGATGGCGCCTGTGCCACTCGCTCATGCAACACTGCCACACCTTTCGGACCCACACGTGCCCTGTCCTGAATGTACCATTTCCATTTAATCACACTCGCCTCTTGAGCATGTCCAATCCGATGGGATTTTGGCGAACTCAAAACCCACTGCATGATAGGAATTTCAGGTCTCAAAATCACAGCATGACCTAGGGTCAATTGCTCGGTATCCACCAGAGCCCAGTAACAAGCAAGCAATTGTTTTTCAAAAGGTGTATAACGTTCACCAGCCTCAGGTAACTTTTTAGTCCAAAAACCTAATGGCACTTTTTGTCTGCCCTGCTTTGGGCATAGACTCCAATTGGCATACGGACCTTCCACAGACACATTCAAATCCACATCACCCTCGGCCACAGGCCACAAGTCTAAGGCGTACTGAATCGCTTCTTTCGCCAAATTAAATGCATTCTGTTGTGGTTCACCCCATTCAAACGCATTCTTTTTACGAGTGACTCGATATAAAGGAGCCAAAATCTGACTCAAATGGGGAATATGCTGACGCCAAAAACCAAACAAGCCAATGAAACCCTGAGCCTCTTTTCTATTCCTTGGAACCGCAAAATCTAAAATTTTCCGCTTTACCTGTGGGATCACTTCTCTGTGACCTTCATGCCAGTTAATGCCTAAAAATGTAACATTTTGGGATGGGCCTTGTAATTTATCGGGATTGATTTCCCAACCTTTTGCACGTAAACAATCAAGGATCTGATCTAAATGGGACTGGACCTGATCTTGCGTCTCACCTTGAATCAAAATGTCATCAATATAATGACACACTTGAATTTGTGGATGCACGGGCACCTCAGACAAATGTTCCGCCACCAGCCGGTGACAGATCGTAGGACTATGTACATAACCTTGAGGAAGACTCCTAAACGTCATTTGACGTCCATTCCATGTAAAACTGAATTGTTCCTGACACTCGGGGGCAATTGGAATCGAAAAGAAAGCATTAGCAATATCAATGGACGCATACCATGTACCTGGATGCTTCTGAATTCTCTGAATCAAAGTAACAATGTCTGGCACTGCAACGGCTAAACGAGGTGTGCGTTTGTTCAACTCTCAATAATCAACAGTCATGCGCCAAGAATTATCACTCTTGCGCACAGGCCAAATGGGATTATTCCAAGCAGAAGTGACCGGAGTTATAACTCCTGCATCAACCAAATCTTGAATTGTGGCACTAATTTCTTCATGACCACCTGGAATACGATATTGTTTCTGAGAAACTACTTTCGTAGCTTGAGGAATTTTAATGGGGGGCATCCGTAAACGGTCAACCAGTACGGGTCTGGACGAAATGTAATGCTTGGTTCCAAATTGATAACAACCATCATCCAAATGCAAAGTCATTCCTTTCAAAATATCAATTCCAATTATATACTCCAAAAGTGGTACAACTAGCACAGAATATTCTTTACGGGGAATCTACCAATTTTCATCTCAAGTGTAGTTTGCACTGCGGGGGTCTCTTTTCCACCTAAACCAGTAATTGTGAAGAATTGTCCTTTAAATTTCTTTGATTTACCATGAATTAAAGTGGCCTCCGCTCCTGTATCTACTAATGCTCAGGCCCTTTGGATATTACGATGTTTCCAAAAAATCTCAATATCTACATAGGGTCTGTTGTCTCTGTGGGCCCACCTGCGTACTGGAGCTTGACCTATTTCCTAGTCATTTTTACTGCGTTCTGTCAACCAAGACAAATCAGGATAAATGCTCTCAGGTTTCTTGGGTATCAAAATGTCCTGTTCATATCCATCTCCATCACGGAATGGATTTTTGTCATTTTCATAGTACTGTGAATTACGATCAGAAAGCCTGTGACGATCCTCCCTTCTCCTCAGCTCAGGGGAATAATCCCTCTCATCTCTATATCGGTTGGAAGGACGATCATCTCTCCCCCTTTCTTTTTCCCCCTCTCTCACTCTCACATTGTCACAACGAGGGGACACATCACGGTCATAGCGCCGGTCACCACGGCGATCAGAATCCACACGACGCCTCTCATCACCACTGTCATCAGAACCATGGTCACAATCATTCTTTCGCACACGACGGGCACCCTCCTTCCGATCCAAACCACGCTTACGAAATATCTCCCATAAGCGATTATTAGGTTCGCCGTCAATGTCCTCCCTTTTCACACCATCAGCCAAAAGTGCAAGAAACATATCACGTCTAGAGAATTTATAATCCCCAGCAGTACGACCCTCAGGTCGAGATTGCCTCTCAGGTTTAAACCATTCACCCAACTCACCAAGCTGACAAACAGATTCAAGCACCGTAGACAAAGGATTGCCAGTCTGATTAATCAACAAAGTCATCATAACCTGCTTATAAGCAACAGGCGAAGAACGGATAATGCGATTACGCACAGAAGATGTTAAAAGACCATCCAACAATCTGTCAGAAGTACTGAGAAAAATCGCAGTTTTCATCACTTCCTCTTTCAAACGTTGCGACGCATCGCGCAAAGTGTACCACGGCTTGTCATAGACAGGCCAATCAGATTCAGTAGGGTATTTATGGTTACAGCCTTCAGTCGCAAGCTGGAGTAAACTAATCTGGCCAGCACCATTATAATTTCGAAAATGATCTTGTACAGTAGAATCGGAAGTCAAAGAGCAAAATCGCAAACAATCAACAGCATCAAGCATGATACCGGCAGCACCCAGTTCATAAAGGCGCACCATCCATGTAAGCAAAGCCTCACCGGGCCGTTGACGAAATCGTTGTAAAATGTCACTAACCTCCTGTTGAGTAAAATCTTCAATACTATCCATAGCAATACCAGCAGGATTACCAGGAGCTTGTTGCAATTTGCGACAAAATACAGGATGAGCAGAAACCTCCGGAAGAGCTTCCGAAGAAGCCCGGTCCTTAGATTTAGAAGAACAATCATGGCGAGGCACGTCATCAAAATGGGAAGAGCGACCACGGTCGCCAGGAACAACATCATTGTTACAAGAAGCAGATTTACAATCACGCCCGGAGCGAGAAGACTCACGCGTGTCACCCTCCTCAGCCCAGGAGTTAGAAGCATTTGAATCCCAGATATTACCATCCCACTCGTCAGGGTTCCAATCCAGTCCGGCTTTCGCCACGACCAGACGCACTTTCCGTGTAGACACACGACCACGACGGTGCTTGTATTTATATCTCGCAATGCGAACCGCAGGCCTTTCGGCTATAGTTTGATAAGTCTCAAGTTTATCGGCAAGCAATGTATTCTGACACCGCAAAAGAGTATGCGCATTTTGCATTTCAACAAACTGTCCTTCCATATCCACAAACTGCTTTCTCAACTGAACAAACCTCTCATGAAGAATCCTGTATGCAGTTAGCACAATCCAACCTCTGCGTCCCAAAATAGGAAGCTCATCACCCTTCACTACAGGAGCTTTTTGCAAGCAAGAAACCACATCAGCAGGCTCCGTCTGCTCCAAACAGGAAGACCAATTCTCACTCAAACCAGTAGAGTCGGCCCACTCACGGGCCACGGTCTCATAAGGCATAGATTCCCAGCCGGGAATTTGAACTGGCAATTTGAAAACAGATGTCGATTTTTTCGAAAACATGTCGACACCCAAAAAATATATACACAATTAACAACAAAGAAAATACGTACGAGCCGAGCGCAAACCAACAAGATCAAAACAATACAGCGCACACAGGCTTTGTAAACAGTTCGTGACGCCAGATGTAACAACCGGATTTTCTGCCTAGATGGAATCAGCTCCTAGGAGCCCCTCTAACCCAGCCGGAACGTAATCACCTCCCTCCTTAGAACGTATTTACAATGGGTATGGATATATGTATTTACATCTCGTACCTAAGGATGGGGAAAATAGCAATAAACATGCGTAGGTTTTCTACAATATCCTATTCATACCAACTAGTTTTGCGGCCACTTAGGCCCAGACTAATCTACCCTGGGGTAGATCTGATTATGTACTCTTACACACTGATCTCCCTCAGTGCTCACTCGACACGCAATCCGGCATGTCTACACACGGGCCTGCAGTCCCAGTGCTCTCTTTAACACACGGTTCATAATCCGGCGAACCTACGCACCGTATCCCTCTGGTCCTCTCATTCACACATGGTCCACAATCCGGCGGGCCTACGCACCGTATCCTTCCGCTGCTCTCATTAACGCCGTATACCAACGACGATCACTTTCCTATGAATACTTATGGAAGAAATCTCTCATTTGTCTACTCAGGATAAAACTACGATAATAGAAATCAGTATGGCTTTCCAAATTGAAATATGTACCTTCTGCTCTTGGCATCAAACGTTCCCTTCCCCCCTCATTACTCAGTCATTTCCTACCTGATCGGGAATCGCATCCGTTCACGCAAACAATGTCTGACTAGAAGACCAGGTTACCCTGATTGAACAAGAATACAAGGCACATGTCGGTTCACTAAGAACTGGGGTGTTTTATTACAATGAAAATAAACACAATACTACACAATGTATATTCTGCAAAGAAAAGTAAAGGTTAGAATGCACGCTTAATATGGGAAAGGGCGGAGGTCACCTGGTTAATATGAAGTTGAGGTTCGGCAGTCATCTAGGTTCCCTTCTCGTCTCTGTGTCTTGGCTCGTCTCGGAATCACACTTTAGCAGTGACGGGTACACGTCTGCACCGCTATGCTCGATCTCCTCTGCTTCCCTCCAAGGCACTGGAACCTCTCTCGTTATTAGCTGCTGTCTCTTTCTGTCTCTGATCGCTCTGCACTACTTCTCCTTCTCCTTCAATCTGTCTCAGAGATTCTCAGCTTTCTCGGACTTCAAAATGGCGACTGTCCGCCTGGAAATAATTAATAGCATAGATGCTAACGGCTAGCTGCCGCCTACGAACTAACTGACTCATTGCCTAACACTTTCGCTAATATCAAAGCCTGTCCCTTCATGGAAAGTTACGGCCAGTAACCTGCCGCCCACCAAATTCTTGTACCTCCCCATACCAAGGACACATTCCCAGCCGGCCGGCCTGAAGTTGTGTCTTCGGAGTGGAGAAAAATACAGTCTTTCGATAAGGGCCAGCCTGAACCGGTTCTCTCCAAGCGAACAACACCTTGAAACTAAAACATTACACTTGACCTAGAAAGCCTCTCAAGCTACCAGGCAGAGGGCAAGATGGAGTCTGTCCCGTTTAAGGCCTACAAGGCCCAAAATACGCATAACTCCATAGAAGATATACTAACACTCTTGCAAAAGGATAGATCATCACTAATACTTATATATCTAACCCCTAGCTTAAGTTTATAAGCCCTGATCTAAAGAAAAGGGTACGAAAATGCACTACTGTGCCTCATGGATAGGTCCTACCTATAGTCCTAATCCCTATACTATAAGGGTAATAGGCTGGAGTCATCTTCCATCATTCTCCCTCTAATAAGGGCCGAAAAAGTCGGTCATAACAGGTTCCCTATAAGGGAGCTCCTTAACTAACAGAAACTGAGCGACAGATTTACAATGCTTAGGATTGCACATTCTCTCGTTGTCCACCCAAGACCAATAAGCCTTCTTAAGCAATTGTTTTGACGGTGCTGATCTATTGACCCAAGCGTCTCCTAACCCCAACTCATAGAGAAGCCGCTTAACCTCCCTGAGCCAGGTTACCTTATAACAGCCCGAAAGGGATAAGAGTTCATTTAAGGCGTCTGCGTAGCTACACAGTTTTGGGACGTTCCATATCCTGGCCCATAATAAAAGGGGACGTAGGCTTGCTTGCTCGCATATTGGGCGTGTGCCTGCATCTTGCAAGAGGGGGATTGTAGGGGTACTGTGGGGTAACCTCATAAGATCTTTATGGAAGTTATTTTCGAGGTGCGATAAGGTGTCAACTCTCTGAATACCCCACAGTTCCGTGCAATACAGTGCTGCACTCACCACCCTTGCCCTGTAAATGTCTAATAGTGCCCCAATAGGTTTTATAGATGAGGCACGTTGTTCTTTGAGCAGGGCACCTGCAACCCTCTTATGGGTCAGAAACACCTTTTGGTGGTGCGCCTTCCAACTCATAGTGTCGCAGAGTCGGATGCCCAGGTAGTCAAATTCTTTGACTCTTTCGAGTGGAACAGAGTCTAGAGCCGGAGGGGCAACAGATTTCTTGGGGGGGTTAGGGACAAGCAATTTGGTTTTGCCTATATTTATAGACAGGCCTTTAGTATCACAAAAGGCCTTGAAGCTAGAAAGCAACTTTTGGATGCCTGCTGGTGACTTTGAGATTAGGAGGGTGTCATCCGCAAATAGGAGCGTCAGAACTTTCCTTCCAGCTAGGGAAGGTGCGTCTGATGGATGTTGAAGAAGATGCTCCACCACTCCGTTAACGTAAAGAGAAAACAGAGTGGGGGCAAGCACACACCCCTGGCGGACGCCCCTATTTACCGGGATACAAGATGTTTTTTCCCCCTGAACACCCCATCTAATCTGAGCAAAGTTGCTTTCATGGAATTTTATAAGCAAAGCCAACAAGTAAGGGGGTATACCTAACCCATCAAGGACATTCCACAATTGGGCTCGTGGGAACAGGTCGAAGGCAGTTCGCAAGTCTATAACGACTAGATACAAACTGCCCCCACCCAGCACCACCACTTTCCAATATATCATTAAAAGGCGAAATGTCTGCTCGATGGTGCCTGTCCCTGTTCTAAAACCTGCTTGGAAATCTGACAGGATCTGGTTATCTTCAGCCCACTGCAAGATCCTACCTAGTACCACTTTGCCCGCAACCTTTTGTGTTGAGTCCAGCAGACTGATAGGGCGATAGTTGGCTGGGTCGTCCCTGCAACCTTTCTTAAAAATAGGGACGACCTCAGCACCCCTCCATGAGACAGGGAGAGAACCTCCCAGCAAGGCCTCATTTAAGAGTGAAGCAATTAATCTGCTCCACAATAATGGGTATTTCTTCAGCAAGTCATTATTAGGCAGATAACATATCAGGACTGGTCTAAAATTGACAACCAGGCGTTCAAGGAGAAACTCCAAATATCCTACCCCACATTGGACGATAACTGTAATACAGCCTGTAAACAATTTAATGAGTGGATAGATAAGGCAGTCAATTCGGCTATCCCTCAAAAAAAGGTAACTGTGAAAAGAAAAACCCCATCACAACCCTGGTTCTCAGATGCGTTAAGAACACAAAAACAAATTTGCAGAAAAGCAGAGAAAAAATGGAGAACCAAATACGACGCCCACCTCAGACAAGAATATAATGTCACCTTAAATAATTATAAAAAATTAATAATTGAAGAAAAAGGTAGATACTTCACTAATAAAATTAATGAGTCAAAAAACTGCAGTAAAACTCTTTTTGACACTGTCAAAAAACGTTCAAAGTTTGAAAACAATAATCAGGAAGCACTGTCATCGGAATTCTGCAATACACTTGGTGACTTCTTTGTTAACAAAGTCTCATCAGTATACAACTCCTTTAAAAATCAGAACAGTGAAACTCTGGAAAAAGATATATCCCACTCAATTAATTCAGAAACTCAACAAGACCTAATACCAGCCTTCAGTTTCACACCCCAAACAGCTGAGCAGATACAGAAAGAAATCCTTACCTGCAACTCAGGTAGCCCAACAGACCCCTGCCCACCCCGAATAATGCAGGCTTGGTCCATTGAACTAAGCCTGGTGTTGGAAAAACTATTCTCCAAAATTATCATTACCAACACCTTCCCTGACGAATGGAAAATGATATCTATTAGGCCACTGCTAAAAAAAACCAATCTGGACGGCGAAAATCCCAACAACTACAGACCAATAGCCAGGATCCCTTTTGCCGCTAAAATTCTGGAGAAACTGCTAAATAAACAACTATCCCAACATCTGATGGACGGAGAATGGCTGGACCATTCACAATTTGGTTTTAGGGCGGAGCATGGAACGGAGACAGCCTTGATCACAGCAGTGGAGGAACTCAGGACAATAATGGATAACGGATCGAAGGCCGCATTGATATTACTTGACCTATCGGCGGCCTTCGATACGGTTAGCCACGAAATCCTCATAACACGGCTAAAAACAGCAAATATTCATGAGTCAACCTGTGCTCTTATAGCCTCATATCTGGAAAATAGAACATTCTCAGTTGAATCAGGAGAAGCAAAGTCTAATCTGTTCAGCTTGCCATGCGGAGTTCCGCAGGGATCATCGATGAGCCCCACGCTTTTTAATTTATATGTAGCCCCACTCGCGCAAATAATAAGAAGTGAGGGATTCACCCCTATATCCTACGCCGACGACACCCAAATTGTGGTGTCAATAAATAAAGAGGTACAAGACACAGCAGCAAAATTCCAATGCTGTATGACAAAAATCAGCCAATGGATGCAAATGAATTGCTTGAAATTAAACAGCGATAAGAGTGAAGTACTGATACTAGGTGGTGACACAAATATATGGTCACCTTTATGGTGGCCCACAGATATCGGAAGATGCCCAGATTCGTCGGAAAAGGTAAAAAACCTAGGAATAATGCTAGATACTAACCTCTCATTTGACGCTCAAGCAAGCAAATTAGCATCATCACTCTGGTACATCCTGAAAATGATAAGAAAAATACTACCTTATATACCGCATGACTCTCGGAAAACAGTGGTGACGGCATTGGCCTTGTCCAGATTGGATTATGGAAATGGTCTATATGTCGGAGCAAGGAAGAAAATTCTTCTTAAATTACAACGCCTGCAGAATGCAGCAGCGAGGCTGATATTGGAAATTCCAAAGTTCGAAAGAGTAAGCCACAAACTTAAGAGTTTGCATTGGCTCCCAATTGCAAGTAGGATAGAATTTAAGTCATTATGCTTGGCATACAAAGCAACAAATGGAACGGGATCAAAATTTCTAAAAACACACCTACAACTGTATGAGCCAAATAGACTTCTGAGATCCGGACAAAGGAAACTCATAAAAGTACCTAGATACAGAAGAACAAACTGGGGAGGCAGAAGCTTCCTAGTGCAGACGGCAAAAATGTGGAACCAATTACCGCTGGAATTGAAAAACAGTCCATCCCTGAAAACCTTCAGAAAGGGAGTCAAAACATGGCTTTTTGCTAAACAGCCCTAACTACATACTTAGGAGTCAGTGGGAATCTCAGCGCCAAGACGCCTTTTGGCATTCGCGCGCTATACAAATTGAAAAATCAAATCAAATCAAATCAAAATCAAGTCACCCGGAATCCCATCAGGCCCTGCAGCCTTATTGGTTACGATACACCAGATTGCCCTTTCAACTTCCTCACTGGTGAAGGGGCAGTCATTAATTGGAATGTCAACTGGGGGGCTGGGCAAAAGACCCAAACTTGGATGAGGTGCCCCCAGTGGAGCAGAATATAGCTTGGAGAAGTGGGCAACCAGACGTCACCAGGGATATTACAGGTTAACTGTTGATCAGGAGGCTTGTCCCTGGCTCTCAGCAAATCCCAAAACCCCTTGGAATCTTTCCTAGTACTTGCCTCGACTAGCTCCCACCAAAAATTTTATTCATGGGCCTCCTTAGCCTCAGCCACAGTTTTTTTGTAAAAATTCCTTGCACTTCTGATATTGGCTGAGTCCTTGCTCTTCACTGCGGAGATAAGTTCCCCCTTAGCAGCCCGACATTTAGAGGAATACCACTTGTCTCTTGCCTTAGCAATACCTTTCGGTACACCCCTCGCACTGGAATGGGGAATGGTAAACAGTTCGCTTAATGCCGCAATAGTTTCTATAAATATCGATAAAACATCTTGACTTGTGAAACATAAGGCATCAAGCCGTGGCCCCACCACTGACATGATGGTCCCTGCTTGCGCCATCCTTACTTCATCCGCTGCTGCTTTTGCCCACTTTAGGCGCCTGCAACAGTTTGAAGGAACAATTTCATGGGAGGATTTCCACTTGTGGGCAAACTTGTCTGGGTTCGCAACCTGCCAAGGAGGAGTGAGGGTTAAGGAAAGAGGATTATGGTCACTATCACAAGACGCTATGACCTCCATGTCTTGATGGAATGACCAAAGATTATAATTCAACATAATGTAGTCAATTCTGGAGGTGTGTCCCGTCCTGTTATAAGTATGCGCACCCATAGAATCCGATTTGGATCGTCCATTTGTTGGTCTCAGGTCGTGTTCCATGCAAAGTGCATTGATGTCTATCGCACTTTGCGTCCATTTCGGGATCGGATCTAGGGTCAGGGTAGGGATACCTCTCCTTGTATCCTCTTCCAAAGTGTCCAAAATGTCCTCCCTGCCCAATGGCTCAAAACAGCAGTTGAAATCGCCAGCAAGGAGAACATAGGAATCGATATTGCAGGCAGCTAAATCTCTGCTTAATCCCACCCCTGGCCCCCCTCAAATAAAGATTAAAGACTTCTAACTTCCTTCCCCCTTGGGAGTGTATAGTTATCCTCTGGAGGTCAGGAGATTGAGTGGTCCTTTGACTTACTCTTAAACCTAGTGCAATGCTGACCCATATAAGAAGGCCGCCAGACGGGCGACCTTTGCATCCATGTTGTTGGGAAGCTGGGACAAAGTAGGATGTAAAGCCTACTCTGTGCCTGGGTTCTAGGCACCAGGTTTCTTGCAAGAGACAGATGTTAAAAGGGTCCAAAAAAGCGTTCCATTCAGGGTTTTCAAAGTTACGCGCAAGCCCTGCCACATTCCAGCTTAGAATCTTTAGTAAAGGTTCACCCGGGGAAATCTGCCTTGGAGAATATACAAGTGTAGCCGAATTGGTCACAGGTCCTGCCACCCCTGCAGCCGCTTTAGATAACCTCAGTGATGACTCAATCTGCTGGTAGTTGGGAGCCATTGTTACACCGGACAGCTTCCTATTTATTGGGACATTCTGAATGGGAGACAGGGGAATCATACAAGGTGAATCCAACCGTTCGACTACGTCTTGAGAATCTAAAGTGCATGGAGCGATCAATCCCCCATCTATAAGCAAAGTGTGTGGTATTCCTACTGGACCTAGGGGGCTAGGAACTCGGGGTTCAATCAACAAGGGGGGAGATTCCACGAGCCCTAATGCCTGGGGTGAAGGTGCTTTTTCCATCAATTGATGGGCAAGTTGCCTAGGGAGTCAATCTACCTCCTCCAGGCCACCAAACCCATTAAAGGTTGGAAGGCCATTCCAATGTAAGGGGAAATCCTTTTGGTGGTTAGGGTGACTCTTCCATGTGTGGTGGTGTACCAGTGACCAGTCATCCACCTGGATATGTCTGGGGCGTGGTGGATAAAAGAAGGACAGTGGCCTAGGTATGACAGAAGACTCTTCGCTGATAGGCCAAGAACAGATGTGATGTGCCGTGTGTGGGTCCTCAAAGGTCACCACTATACAGTCCCCTGGGCTGGTTTTCCTTGTGGGACCCACCCAGGGAATTCTACGGACCATCAAAACTCTACTTCTCCGGCCATTAGGGATTGGTCTATTCACATTAAGCCAATGCATTATCTTGTTCTTCAGAGACCAGTGGTTCTCGTGTTGACCATTTCCAATCTGGGGGACGCCCGTCAACACAACCACATAATCATTGGCCTCTGGAGGAAGATCAATGTAGCCCCCTCTAAACTTATTCTTAACAGAAGGGCCCTGAGTTGGTTGGTACGCCACTTCACTGAGAGGGGTCTAAGAGGGACGCCGGCGTTGGGATTTACTGATGGCTGTGGAATAGGGCGCTTTGGAGCCTTAGGTTTAGGGGCGGCGGAAGTTTGATCCACACCCACAGTCCGCGGTTTGGGAACCAGCCGTACAGAGGCTGGTACTGGGGGGGGGGGTTGCGGGACTTGTAATGTAGGGACTAATGGTGATGGGTCAGCTACAGGGGGACCCTGCTTTTCAAGACTTCTCAGGCCGAGGGTGGCCAGAGCAATAATGCTCTTTTCCATCTCGAGCAAGTTGTTTTCGATGCGAGAGAGTCTGAGGTCGAGGGGGGAAAGAAGTTTCTTAAGAGTTTCCCAAACTAGACCTATGAATTCCCCTTCATTCTTTTCCAAACCCTCTACATGTAAGCCCTCATCCTCTAGGGTGATAGTGGAAGAAGCAGTGGCTGTCCCCTCTCCCCCTCCCTCCCTTAGTGGCTGTTCACTAGAGGTACACTCTCCTTTTACGTTGGGTACCGGAACACTAGTCAATTTCAGATGTTGTGCTACCGCAATTTTTGCCTTTTTGCGAGAGTAGGCAGAGCGGGAATTGCGTTTTCTTTTAGGTTGTTTGCCATTAATAATATTACAGCTAGGTGAGTTGGGAAATACCGGGGTGGGGGGGTTAGAAGTAGCAGCCTGCTTGGGAGAAACAGCTGGTAGGTTTGCTTCGTCTGTCTTGGATAGTGGCTCTAAGGGCGGGGAAAGGGGAGGGGGATCGGGTCTGGTGAACATCAACCTGCGTGACTACACAATGGGGAATGGCAGGACGCTCCGGGGTCACCGCAGTGGCTATATGGCCTAGGGAGGATTTTTTAGAAATTGCGATGACCTGGGACAATCTTCTAGCAGCTGCCTGTTCCAGGGAGAACCGAGACTGAAGTTTAGAAATTTCTTGGTCTATAGCTAGATTGGTACGGGTAATGAAA
Source organism: Lissotriton vulgaris (assembly GCF_964263255.1). NCBI lineage: Eukaryota > Metazoa > Chordata > Amphibia > Caudata > Salamandridae > Lissotriton > Lissotriton vulgaris. The sequence goes on along the minus strand of NW_028246557.1, from coordinate 14,883 downwards.
TCATCCATGGGGCCATTGATTGGTGGGCCACCCTTGACAGCCTTACTCCGGGTTAACCTAGTGCACATAACTTTAGCTACACAAAGGCAACCGCCAAATCTAGCAGTAGAAAATAGGATGATCTAATGGTTTACCTATTTAGACTCAGTAGATGAAATATCGGGGGAAATGGCGAAAGAGGGTGGGCCAGTCCAGTCCACTCAGTCCTCGAACGGCCTCAAACGGCCCGCTCTTAGCCCGGTCTTTTCCCCGGGCTGCGTCCCGCGCTGCGGGAGACCAAACACTGTTTATAGCAGTTGGAAAGGGCGGTGGGTGGAGCTACAGGGAGAGCGGACCGGAAGGTGGGCTCGGTCTTGCAGGGACACCTGGGTCAGGTAGTCCCTGCACGCTCGCAGCCCTGTAGCGTTACTGGTTCCCTTGGTCCCACCAGGCGTGCCCCCACAGGAATCAGGCAGAGTCAGCGCAGGTCCCACGACGAAGCGGCACCCGCGGAGCGGGTGCGGCGAGCCTCTAAAGTGAAGGTGCAGGTAAGCGCAATCCAGCAGTGCGCTTGGCTTTGATAGCAATACAAGTGTGTGTATATATATATATATATATATATGTAATTTATTATGCATTTATCACTTTTTATAATAAACTAAAATGATTAGTTTATCAACTGTTTTAAAGTAAATATACATGTACATTTTACATTTTAAATATGTATGTTTATTTTTTTATTACATTTATTATATTTGTTAAAATTGACATTACATCTAAAAAAATGTTTAAGTTAATATTATTGTTTAATTTATTTAACATTATTTTATATATATAAAACAATATTTTGTACATGAATATTATTTTTTTAAAATATTTCTATACTTTACATATAAAGATAGGATGTCGATATTTTTGACATCGATATTTCTGTGTCGATATTTGTGTATGGGGATATTTTGGTAATCAATTATGTGTCAGTGATCCACCCCACACAGTCAGTCACCCTGTTTTATGTAGAGAAGGCTGCTGCCTGGCATCCAATCCAGATGCTGAGCTTAACATTGTCTCCCTCGCAAACTAAGAACTGAACCAAACATTCTCCATTTTAGAAAAGCCTTAAAAACCTTCCTTTTCCCCTGATCTCCCTTCTCTCCCGCTGCTGCTCCCTCTTGATTCTCTAGGTTCTAGCGCTGGGATGCTCATGGGTTACTACGCGCTCTACAAAAACCTTAAATAAATAAATAAATAACATTGTGAGTGTTATACAGATTTCTTTATTGGTCTTTGAGGCAAAGAGCCACATTGTCTGAGTCCACTCAGATCTTGTGAGAAGCCAACCAGAATACTGCACTATTTGATCTGGGAGACTTCCACCCTGATGTGCCAGTGAGCAGTGCCAGCAACACCTCATATTCCAGAGAATGCACAGAAAATAAAGCTGCTACTTCCAGATACATGGGGCAAAGGATCATTCCCGGACCTAATCCTCATGCCCTGAGAGATGAATCACCACTCTACACCACCTAAACACATCATTCTCACAACTCTGACTGCCAAAAATTATTATTCCCAAAACATTTGAGGATCTGGTTCCTTGGGTGAATCTCTTCAAAAGACCTGGGCAGACCCACCCTAACCTAGACTCCCACTGCACCATCAAAACAAATCTTTCTGAACTATGGTGTAGGGTATATCACAGCCTATTGACAACTAAAGACTTAGCTCAATTACTGTATCACAAAGATTAGAAAAGCAATTAAAGTCATAGTTGAAGCTTAAAATGATATCATTAACTTTATCTGAATGCAGTTGCTAATGGCTCATTGAACAAGTCATTTGCAAGGGCAGGAAGGTGTGTTATTGTGTCAACAATAACCATTGAACGTGGTAGGTAACCCTGATTATATTGGCAATTTCATAAAAATGTGGTCAACCCTCCACACATCGCAAACAGCATTTAGAGGGTGGTGGGTAACCTGCTGGCCCATGAGGTCAGCACAGGCTCTAGTCTCTGCTCCCCTGATAAAGTGCTGCCACTTGCATTTTGAGACCCTTCCCCTCTGGTGAGGACCTGTGATCCTTCAGAGCATGCACTGCACTGAAGGCTGAAGAGCTTGTAAGATAGCTATAACCGTTTTCTTTTTATTCTAAATTATACTAAAAAGCTAGAGTTTATTTTTAAATAAAATGAATGCCAGTGGTCCTGGAATATAAGTAACTCTGTCCCTGGGACTCAGACAATTCCCCTGCCATAAATCACCAGGCCTGACATGGAAATCCAGAGCAGATACATGTAGGGGCCATCACTCTGCCCAGTACAGCACTGGCTTCTGTTGCTGTTAACTGGTGTTCATGTGGAAGACAAGTTGTCTGGTTAGACTCTGCTGTTGGAAACCTGCCCTTGTTCCACCTCTAAATGGGGCAGGGAATCTGAGGTGCTTATTTTTGAAGGGCGTGAGCTGACAGTAAGTCACGTTTTTCATGCTTCTGCAGCGCAAGCCTCTCAATGGTATCTACAGGGTGATGCAAAGCCGCATCGATTGGCTATGAAAGGACTCATAGAGATGGAGTAAGACAAAGCAGCGCAAGCCTCTCAATGGCATCTAAAGGGTGATGCAAAGCTGCATTGATTGGCTATGAAAGGACTCATAGATATGGAGTAAGACAAAGCAGCGCAAGCCTCTCAATGGTATCTACAGGGTGATGCAAAGCTGCATTGATTGGCTATGAAAGGACTCATAGATATGGAGTGAGACAAAGCAGCGCAAGCCTCTCAATGGTATCTACGAGGTGATGCAAAGCTGCATTGATTGGCTATGAAAGGACTCATAGATATGGAGTAAGACAAAGCAGCGCAAGCCTCTCAATGGTATCTACAAGGTGATGCAAAGCAGCATTGATTGGCTACGGAAGGACTCATAGATATGGAGTAAGACAAAGCAGCGCAAGCCTCTCAATGGTATCCACGAGGTGATGCAAAGCTACATTGATTGGCTATGAAAGGACTCATAGATATGGAGTGAGACAAAGCAGCGCAAGCCTCTCAATGGTATCTACAGGGTGATGCAAAGCTACATTGATTGGCTATGAAAGGACTCATAGATATGGAGTAAGACAAAGCAGCGCAAGCCTCTCAATGGTATTTACGAGGTGATGCAAAGCTACATTGATTGGCTATGAAAGGACTCATAGAGATGGAGTGAGACAAAGCAGCGCAAGCCTCTCAATGGTATCTACGAGGTGATGCAAAGCTGCATTGATTGGCTATGAAAGGACTCATAGAGATGGAGTGAGACAAAGCAGCGCAAGCCTCTCAATGGTATCTACAAGGTGATGCAAAGCTGCATTGATTGGCTATGAAAGGACTCATAGAGATGGAGTGAGACAAAGCAGCGCAAGCCTCTCAATGGTATCTACGAGGTGATGCAAAGCTGCATTGATTGGCTATGAAAGGACTCATAGATATGGAGTGAGACAAAGCAGCGCAAGCCTCTCAATGGTATCTACGAGGTGATGCAAAGCTACATTGATTGGCTATGAAAGGACTCATAGAGATGGAGTGAGACAAAGCAGCGCAAGCCTCTCAATGGTATCTACGAGGTGATGCAAAGCTACATTGATTGGCTATGAAAGGACTCATAGAGATGGAGTGAGACAAAGCAGCGCAAGCCTCTCAATGGCATCCACGAGGTGATGCAAAGCTACATTGATTGGCTATGAAAGGACTCATAGATATGGAGTAAGACAAAGCAGCGCAAGCCTCTCAATGGTATCTACAGGGTGATACAAAGCTACATTGATTGGCTGTGAAAGGACTCATAGATATGGAGTGAGACAAAGCAGGGCAAGCCTCTCAATGGCATCTACAGGGTGATGCAAAGCTGCATTGATTGGCTATGAAAGGACTCATAGAGATGGAGTAAGACAAAGCAGCGCAAGCCTCTCAATGGCATCTACAGGGTGATGCAAAGCTGCATTGATTGGCTATGAAAGGACTCATATAGATGGAGTGAGACAAAGCAGCGCATGCCTCTCAATGGTATCTACGAGGTGATGCAAAGCTACATTGATTGGCTACGAAAGGACTCATAGAGATGGAGTAAGACAAAGCAGCGCAAGCCTCTCAATGGTATCTACGAGGTGATGCAAAGCTGCATTGATTGGCTACGAAAGGACTCATAGAGATGGAGTAAGACAAAGCAGCACACGCCTCTCAATGGTATCTACAGGGTGATGCAAAGCTGCATTGATTGGCTACGGAAGGACTCATAGATATGGAGTAAGACAAAGCAGCGCAAGCCTCTCAATGGTATTTACGAGGTGATGCAAAGCTACATTGATTGGCTATGAAAGGACTCATAGAGATGGAGTAAGACAAAGCAGCGCAAGCCTCTCAATGGTATTTACGAGGTGATGCAAAGCTACATTGATTGGCTATGAAAGGACTCATAGAGATGGAGTAAGACAAAGCAGCGCAAGCCTCTCAATGGTATCTACAGGGTGATGCAAAGCTACATTGATTGGCTACGGAAGGACTCATAGATATGGAGTGAGACAAAGCAGCGCAAGCCTCTCAATGGTATCTACGAGGTGATGCAAAGCTACATTGATTGGCTACGAAAGGACTCATAGATATGGAGTAAGACAAAGCAGCGCAAGCCTCTCAATGGCATCTACAGGGTGATGCAAAGCTACATTGATTGGCTGTGAAAGGACTCATAGATATGGAGTAAGACAAAGCAGCGCAAGCCTCTCAATGGTATCTACAAGGTGATGCAAAGCTGCATTGATTGGCTATGGAAGGACTCATAGATATGGAGTAAGACAAAGCAGCGCAAGACTCTCAATGGTATCTACAGGGTGATGCAAAGCTGCATTGATTGGCTACGAAAGGACTCATAGATGTGGAGTAAGACAAAGCAGCGCAAGCCTCTCAATGGTATCTACAAGGTGATGCAAAGCTGCATTGATTGGCTACGAAAGGACTCATAGATATGGAGTGAGACAAAGCAGCGCAAGCCTCTCAATGGTATCTACGAGGTGATGCAAAGCTGCATTGATTGGCTATGAAAGGACTCATAGATATGGAGTGAGACAAAGCAGCGCAAGCCTCTCAATGGTATCTACGAGGTGATGCAAAGCTACATTGATTGGCTATGAAAGGACTCATAGATATGGAGTGAGACAAAGCAGCGCAAGCCTCTCAATGGTATCTACGAGGTGATGCAAAGCTACATTGATTGGCTATGAAAGGACTCATAGAGATGGAGTGAGACAAAGCAGCGCAAGCCTCTCAATGGTATCTACAAGGTGATGCAAAGCTGCATTGATTGGCTATGAAAGGACTCATAGATATGGAGTAAGACAAAGCAGCGCAAGCCTCTCAATGGTATCTACAGGGTGATGCAAAGCTACATTGATTGGCTATGAAAGGACTCATAGATATGGAGTAAGACAAAGCAGCGCAAGCCTCTCAATGGTATCCACGAGGTGATGCAAAGCTACATTGATTGGCTATGAAAGGACTCATAGAGATGGAGTGAGACAAAGCAGCGCAAGCCTCTCAATGGTATCTACGAGGTGATGCAAAGCTGCATAGATTGGCTATGAAAGGACTCATAGAGATGGAGTGAGACAAAGCAGCGCAAGCCTCTCAATGGTATCTACAAGGTGATGCAAAGCTGCATTGATTGGCTATGAAAGGACTCATAGAGATGGAGTGAGACAAAGCAGCACAAGCCTCTCAATGGTATCTACAAGGTGATGCAAAGCTGCATTGATTGGCTATGAAAGGACTCATAGAGATGGAGTAAGACAAAGCAGCACACGCCTCTCAATGGTATCTACAGGGTGATGCAAAGCTGCATTGATTGGCTACGGAAGGACTCATAGATATGGAGTAAGACAAAGCAGCGCAAGCCTCTCAATGGTATTTACGAGGTGATGCAAAGCTACATTGATTGGCTATGAAAGGACTCATAGAGATGGAGTAAGACAAAGCAGCGCAAGCCTCTCAATGGTATTTACGAGGTGATGCAAAGCTACATTGATTGGCTATGAAAGGACTCATGGAGATGGAGTAAGACAAAGCAGCGCAAGCCTCTCAATGGTATCTACAGGGTGATGCAAAGCTACATTGATTGGCTACGGAAGGACTCATAGATATGGAGTGAGACAAAGCAGTGCAAGCCTCTCAATGGTATCTACGAGGTGATGCAAAGCTACATTGATTGGCTATGAAAGGACTCATAGATATGGAGTAAGACAAAGCAGCGCAAGCCTCTCAATGGCATCTACAGGGTGATGAAAAGCTACATTGATTGGCTGTGAAAGGACTCATAGATATGGAGTAAGACAAAGCAGCGCAAGCCTCTCAATGGTATCTACAAGGTGATGCAAAGCTGCATTGATTGGCTATGGAAGGACTCATAGATATGGAGTAAGACAAAGCAGCGCAAGACTCTCAATGGTATCTACAGGGTGATGCAAAGCTGCATTGATTGGCTACGAAAGGACTCATAGATGTGGAGTAAGACAAAGCAGCGCAAGCCTCTCAATGGTATCTACAAGGTGATGCAAAGCTGCATTTATTGGCTATGAAAGGACTCATAGATATGGAGTGAGACAAAGCAGCGCAAGCCTCTCAATGGTATCTACGAGGTGATGCAAAGCTACATTGATTGGCTATGAAAGGACTCATAGATATGGAGTGAGACAAAGCAGCGCAAGCCTCTCAATGGTATCTACGAGGTGATGCAAAGCTACATTGATTGGCTATGAAAGGACTCATAGATATGGAGTAAGACAAAGCAGCGCAAGCCTCTCAATGGTATCTACAGGGTGATGCAAAGCCACATTGATTGGCTATGAAAGGACTCATAGATATGGAGTAAGACAAAGCAGCGCAAGCCTCTCAATGGTATCTACGAGGTGATGCAAAGCTGCATTGATAGGCTATGAAAGGACTCATAGAGATGGAGTAAGACAAAGCAGCGCAAGCCTCTCAATGGTATCTACAAGGTGATGCAAAGCTGCATTGATTGGCTATGAAAGGACTCATAGATATGGATTGAGACAAAGCAGCGCAAGCCTCTCAATGGTATCTACGAGGTGATGCAAAGCTACATTGATTGGATATGAAAGGACTCATAGAGATGGAGTAAGACAAAGCAGCGCAAGCCTCTCAATGGTATCTACAAGGTGATGCAAAGCTGCATTGATTGGCTATGAAAGGACTCATAGATATGGATTGAGACAAAGCAGCGCAAGCCTCTCAATGGTATCTACGAGGTGATGCAAAGCTGCATTGATTGGCTATGAAAGGACTCATCGAGATGGAGTAAGACAAAGCAGCGCAAGCCTCTCAATGGTATCTACAAGGTGATGCAAAGCTACATTGATTGGCTATGAAAGGACTCATAGAGATGGAGTAAGACAAAGCAGCGCAAGCCTCTCAATGGCATCTACAGGGTGATGCAAAGCTACATTGATTGGCTATGAAAGGACTCATAGATATGGAGTAAGACAAAGCAGCGCAAGCCTCTCAATGGTATCTACGAGGTGATGCAAAGCTACATTGATTGGCTATGAAAGGACTCATAGATATGGAGTAAGACAAAGCAGCGCAAGCCTCTCAATGGCATCTACAGGGTGATGCAAAGCTGCATTGATTGGCTATGAAAGGACTCATAGATATGGAGTAAGACAAAGCAGCGCAAGCCTCTCAATGGCATCTACAGGGTGATGCAAAGCTGCATTGATTGGCTATGAAAGGACTCATAGAGATGGAGTGAGACAAAGCAGCGCAAGTCTCTCAATGGTATCTACAGGGTGATGCAAAGCTACATTGATTGGCTATGAAAGGACTCATAGAGATGGAGTGAGACAAAGCAGCGCAAGCCTCTCAATGGTATCTACGAGGTGATGCAAAGCTGCATTGATTGGCTATGAAAGGACTAATAGAGATGGAGTGAGACAAAGCAGCGCAAGCCTCTCAATGGTATCTACAAGGTGATGCAAAGCTGCATTGATTGGCTATGAAAGGACTCATAGATATGGATTGAGACAAAGCAGCGCAAGCCTCTCAATGGTATCTACGAGGTGATGCAAAGCTACATTGATTGGCTACGAAAGGACTCATAGAGATGGAGTAAGACAAAGCAGCGCAAGCCTCTCAATGGCATCTACAGGGTGATGCAAAGCTACATTGATTGGCTATGAAAGGACTCATAGAGATGGAGTGAGACAAAGCAGCGCAAGCCTCTCAATGGTATCTACAAGGTGATGCAAAGCTGCATTGATTGGCTATGAAAGGACTCATAGATATGGATTGAGACAAAGCAGCGCAAGCCTCTCAATGGTATCTACAAGGTGATGCAAAGCTACATTGATTGGCTATGAAAGGACTCATAGAGATGGAGTAAGACAAAGCAGCGCAAGCCTCTCAATGGCATCTACAGGGTGATGCAAAGCTACATTGATTGGCTATGAAAGGACTCATAGATATGGAGTAAGACAAAGCAGCGCAAGCCTCTCAATGGTATCTACGAGGTGATGCAAAGCTGCATTGATTGGCTATGAAAGGACTCATAGAGATGGAGTAAGACAAAGCAGCGCAAGCCTCTCAATGGCATCTACAGGGTGATGCAAAGCTGCATTGATTGGCTATGAAAGGACTCATAGAGATGGAGTGAGACAAAGCAGCGCAAGCCTCTCAATGGTATCTACAGGGTGATGCAAAGCTGCATTGATTGGCTATGAAAGGACTCATAGAGATGGAGTGAGACAAAGCAGCGCAAGCCTCTCAATGGCATCCACGAGGTGATGCAAAGCTACATTGATTGGCTATGAAAGGACTCATAGATATGGAGTAAGACAAAGCAGCGCAAGCCTCCCAATGGTATCTACAGGGTGATGCAAAGCTACATTGATTGGCTGTGAAAGGACTCATAGATATGGAGTGAGACAAAGCAGGGCAAGCCTCTCAATGGCATCTACAGGGTGATGCAAAGCTGCATTGATTGGCTATGAAAGGACTCATAGAGATGGAGTAAGACAAAGCAGCGCAAGCCTCTCAATGGCATCTACAGGGTGATGCAAAGCTGCATTGATTGGCTATGAAAGGACTCATATAGATGGAGTGAGACAAAGCAGTGCATGCCTCTCAATGGTATCTACGAGGTGATGCAAAGCTACATTGATTGGCTACGAAAGGACTCATAGAGATGGAGTAAGACAAAGCAGCGCAAGCCTCTCAATGGTATCTACGAGGTGATGCAAAGCTGCATTGATTGGCTATGAAAGGACTCATAGAGATGGAGTAAGACAAAGCAGCGCAAGCCTCTCAATGGTATCTACAGGGTGATGCAAAGCTGCATTGATTGGCTATGAAAGGACTCATAGATATGGAGTAAGACAAAGCAGCGCAAGCCTCTCAATGGCATCTACAGGGTGATGCAAAGCTGCATTGATTGGCTATGAAAGGACTCATAGAGATGGAGTAAGACAAAGCAGCGCAAGCCTCTCAATGGTATCTACGAGGTGATGCAAAGCTACATTGATTGGCTATGAAAGGACTCATAGAGATGGAGTGAGACAAAGCAGCGCAAGCCTCTCAATGGTATCTACAAGGTGATGCAAAGCTGCATTGATTGGCTATGAAAGGACTCATAGATATGGATTGAGACAAAGCAGCGCAAGCCTCTCAATGGTATCTACAGGGTGATGCAAAGCTGCATTGATTGGCTATGAAAGGACTCATAGATATGGAGTAAGACAAAGCAGCGCAAGCCTCTCAATGGCATCTACAGGGTGATGCAAAGCTGCATTGATTGGCTATGAAAGGACTCATAGAGATGGAGTGAGACAAAGCAGCGCAAGCCTCTCAATGGTATCTACGAGGTGATGCAAAGCTACATTGATTGGCTATGAAAGGACTCATAGAGATGGAGTGAGACAAAGCAGCGCAAGCCTCTCAATGGTATCTACAAGGTGATGCAAAGCTGCATTGATTGGCTATGAATGGACTCATAGAGATGGAGTAAAACAAAGCAGCGCAAGCCTCTCAATGGTATCTACGAGGTGATGCAAAGCTGCATTGATTGGCTATGAAAGGACTCATAGATATGGAGTAAGACAAAGCAGCACAAGCCTCTCAATGGTATCTACGAGGTGATGCAAAGCTACATTGATTGGCTATGAAAGGACTCATAGATATGGAGTAAGACAAAGCAGCACAAGCCTCTCAATGGTATCTACGAGGTGATGCAAAGCTACATTGATTGGCTATGAAAGGACTCATAGATATGGAGTAAGACAAAGCAGCGCAAGCCTCTCAATGGTATCTACAGGGTGATGCAAAGCTGCATTGATTGGCTATGAAAGGACTCATAGAGATGGAGTAAGACAAAGCAGCGCAAGCCTCTCAATGGCATCTACAGGGTGATGCAAAGCTGCATTGATTGGCTATGAAAGGACTCATAGATATGGAGTAAGACAAAGCAGCGCAAGCCTCTCAATGGCATCTACAGGGTGATGCAAAGCTGCATTGATTGGCTATGAAAGGACTCATAGAGATGGAGTGAGACAAAGCAGCGCAAGCCTCTCAATGGTATCTACAGGGTGATGCAAAGCTACATTGATTGGCTATGAAAGGACTCATAGAGATGGAGTGAGACAAAGCAGCGCAAGCCTCTCAATGGTATCTACGAGGTGATGCAAAGCTGCATTGATTGGCTATGAAAGGACTCATAGAGATGGAGTGAGACAAAGCAGCGCAAGCCTCTCAATGGTATCTACGAGGTGATGCAAAGCTACATTGATTGGCTATGAAAGGACTCATAGATATGGATTGAGACAAAGCAGCGCAAGCCTCTCAATGGTATCTACGAGGTGATGCAAAGCTACATTGATTGGCTACGAAAGGACTCATAGAGATGGAGTAAGACAAAGCAGCGCAAGCCTCTCAATGGCATCTACAGGGTGATGCAAAGCTACATTGATTGGCTATGAAAGGACTCATAGAGATGGAGTGAGACAAAGCAGCGCAAGCCTCTCAATGGTATCTACAAGGTGATGCAAAGCTGCATTGATTGGCTATGAAAGGACTCATAGATATGGATTGAGACAAAGCAGCGCAAGCCTCTCAATGGTATCTACAAGGTGATGCAAAGCTACATTGATTGGCTATGAAAGGACTCATAGAGATGGAGTAAGACAAAGCAGCGCAAGCCTCTCAATGGCATCTACAGGGTGATGCAAAGCTACATTGATTGGCTATGAAAGGACTCATAGATATGGAGTAAGACAAAGCAGCGCAAGCCTCTCAATGGTATCTACGAGGTGATGCAAAGCTGCATTGATTGGCTATGAAAGGACTCATAGAGATGGAGTAAGACAAAGCAGCGCAAGCCTCTCAATGGCATCTACAGGGTGATGCAAAGCTGCATTGATTGGCTATGAAAGGACTCATAGAGATGGAGTGAGACAAAGCAGCGCAAGCCTCTCAATGGTATCTACAAGGTGATGCAAAGCTGCATTGATTGGCTATGAAAGGACTCATAGATATGGAGTGAGACAAAGCCGTGCAAGCCTCTCAATGGTATCTACGAGGTGATGCAAAGCTACATTGATTGGCTACGTAAGGACTCATAGAGATGGAGTAAGACAAAGCAGCGCAAGCCTCTCAATGGTATCTACAGGGTGATGCAAAGCTGCATTGATTGGCTATGAAAGGACTCATAGAGATGGAGTGAGACAAAGCAGCGCAAGCCTCTCAATGGTATCTACGAGGTGATGCAAAGCTACATTGATTGGCTACGGAAGGACTTATAGATATGGAGTAAGACAAAGCAGTACAAACCACTGCCTTACATTAGCATCAAGGAGGGCATTTCATGGGCATTCCAGTGGGGTTTCTCATGCAGCACCCATGGATTGTGATGATGCCCAGATTTACATAATCATGTTTCTTTCCATGTGTGCTGCTTTATGAAGCACACCCAGAAAGAGGAAACACCTTGTAGGATTGTTTTTGTGCAGGAAGGTGCCCCTTACAGCACAAAAGAAATCCTGCCTTCAACGGAGGCACTCTTGCACCATGGGGCATCCTGCCTTCAACGGAGGCACTCTTGCACCATGGGGCATCCTGCCTTCAACGGAGGCACTCTTGCACCATGGGGCGTGGTGCAAGGGTTCCTGCGTTGGCGCTAGGCTGCTGAAAAAGCACCAGCACAGGGGTAAAGTACATGAATAAGTCATAAATACAGTGCCTTCCTGCCCTTTCAATTGGCATAGGGCAGTGAAGCACCTCTAAATGGTGTTTTCTCAGAAGGAGTATTTTCATGAAAAACAGAGTCAGTGGCCCTGGAATTTATGGTCTACAGTAGAAACCCCACATTGTTACACCTCTATATGGGACAAGAAGACCGAGGGCCTCATTTACTGGTGCTTCACCTTTATTAACACACCTTCATCGCAATGGGCAAGCCCATATTTACAAGGCCAGGTAAAGTCACCCTGCATGAGTTTCATGACCTTATAAATCTGGGTTTCTTTCACGCATTGCTCTGCATGAAAAGGGCATGCCATGCGTGTTGCTGTGGGTGTTCAAAGCCAATCGACCTGGAACTTGACGCAGTCCCAGGTTTTTAAAATTTTGTGAAACTGGGAATCCATCAGACTCCCCCAAATCCCCAAAACTTCCATTCTTAGACACAATAAACGTCTACCGTCAGCCCCATGGTACACCCCAGAGCTCAAGCTGCTGCGACAGAACTGCAAGAGAGCTGAACGGACATGGAGGAAGGACAAATCCAATGCTAATAAGGACGCCTACGTCACCTCCTTATCAGCTTACAAAGCTATGATCGACAAAACGAAGAGTCGATTCTTCCAGGAACGAATCGAAAAAGCGGCCTGCTCAAGTAAAGAAACTTATTCCATCCTCAAAGAGCTCCTTAAAGTTCCCGACACAGCCCCTAGAAATCCCCCAGACCCAAAGGCAGATCAGGAAAAATGTAATCAGTTAGCCAGCTTCTTCCAAGGAAAAATCCAAAAAATCCTGGACTCCATCCCTCCGACTAACTCGAGCGAAACGGACGACCCCCCCAATACTTTGGTCACACCTCGTCTAACTTCTTGGGGACTAATAACCATCGAAGAGGTAAAGACTACGCTCACATCCATCAAAAGCGGATCTCCTAGGGACCCCGCCCCGCTACGTACCCTTAAAGAAGTCGCTCCCATTATCATTCCCCCCCTCACTCAGCTGATTAACGCCTCTTTTCAACAGGGAGTCGTCCCCCCTAGTTGGAAAGCGGCAGTCGTCAAGGCGCTGCTAAAAAAACCTTCCTTAGACCCAGCTGAATTGGCCAACTACCGACCTATTTCCCTTCTTCCAGGGACCAGCAAGGTTGCAGAGAAACTGGTGAATAAAAAACTTTCCCAGTTTCTTGAATCTAATAATCTGCTAAAAAACTCGCAGACAGGCTTTCGTCCAGGACAAGGCACCGACATCGCCCTGCTGGCTGCAGTGGAGGAGGCCAGAGCGCTCTTAGACGAAGGAGGATCAGTGGCAGTGATCCTTCTCGACCTAAGCGCGGCCTTCGACACCGTCAACCACCAACTTCTGGTTAAACGGCTTAAGAAGGTAGGAGTAGAAGGCACCGCTCTATCCTGGCTTTCCTCCTTCCTGGCCTAACGTTCCTTCCAGATCTGGGAAAACAACACATGCTCCCCCGATACTCCCCTCCAATGTGGGGTGCCTCAGGGCTCCTCCCTGAGCCCCACATTGTTTAACATCTATATGTCCACATTGGAGGAGGTCGTCATCCCATTCGGGGTGAGCATTGTCAGTTACGCGGATGACACACAGCTAGTTGTCTCCCTCTCCCACCCCAGTCAACAACCAGCGGATCTATTCAACTGCTTAACTCAGATCCAAGGGTGGATGAATAATTCAGCCTTAAAACTGAATGGATCGAAAACTGACATTCTCCTTCTGGGTCAGAAAGGTTGTACCTTCCCTCTGAACACCTGGCCACCCTGTCTAGGCCCCCCCCCTGCTCCCAAACAGGAAGTAAAAAGCCTCGGAGTATGGATTGAAACCGATCTCTCTTTCACTACACAGGCCAAGAGAGTAGCAGGCACCTGCTTCGGCCTACTTAAAGCGATGAGAAAGATTCTGCCCCTCCTTCCCCCTACATCGCAGAGACTTCTCATCCAAGGCCTCATCCTGTCCAGGCTTGACTATAGCAATGCTATATACCTGGGCGCACCCGAGGCAACCTTGAATAAACTGCAGAAAATACAAAATGCTGCCGCCCGGATTCTCACACATACCCCTGCCAGAGCGTCAGCTAAACCTGCTCTGAAGCTCCTTCACTGGCTCCCAGTGAGAGAACGAATAACATTCAAAGCCTTAAGCCTGGCTCACAGGCTAGTGCAGAATCAGGGCCCCCCCATTCTGAGGAAATTCATACAACCCTACAAAGCCCCCAGATCTCTCCGATCGGACAGGGAGTCCCTCATCATTGTGCCCAGGTTCAAAAAATCCCGCACAGGCGGAAGACGTTTCTCGATTCACACAGCGCGCCTATGGAACGCTCTTCCCCGAGACCTGAGGAAAGAATCAAACTATTTACGATTCAGGAAACAACTTAAAACCCACCTGTTTCCTTAAAACTGCTTTTACCACTTCTTTTCTTCTTTTGTTCTATTTAAAACCGCCCCTTTTAAAAAATTGCTGTACTCCCCCTCCCCCCCTTCTCACTGGTTAGGGTTTTTGTCTCAGCGCTGGGATACCTACGGGTGACTACGCGCTCTATAACATTTTTTAATAATAATAATAATAATAATAATAATAATAACTCCTCCGCCTCCCCAGGGGAGCCGTAAAGAGGC